>NC_042986.1:35796838-36096838 GCF_901001165.1 Salmo trutta | reverse complement strand
CGTCCCTCTAACCAACAGACCCGTCCCTCTAACCAACAGACCGTCCCTCTAACCAACAGACCCGTCCCTCTAACCAACAGACCCGTCCCTCTAACCAACAGACCCGTCCCTCTAACCAACAGATCCGTCTCTAACCAACAGACCCGTCTCTAACCAACAGACCCGTCTCAGACAGGTGACCCATCTCTAACCAACAGACCCGTCTCTAACCAACAGACCCGTCCCTCTAACCAACAGACCCGTCCCTCTAACCAACAGACCCGTCCCTCTAACCAACAGACCCGTCCCTCTAACCAACAGACCCGTCCCTCTAACCAACAGACCCGTCCCTAACCAACAGACCCGTCCCTAACCAACAGACCCGTCCCTCTAACCAACAGACCCGTCCCTAACCAACAGACCCGTCCCTCTAACCAACATACCCATCCCTCTAACCAACAGACCCATCCCTCTAACCAACAGACCCATCTCTAACCAACAGACAGGTGACCCAACCCAGATGCATAACTGTGCACAAGATATTCCCCCAATCAAAAATCAATAAGACACTATAAGACAGCATTCCTGCTGCAGTGGACAGGAATTAGATCCACTACAGTAAACAAAAACAGAGAAATCTCACAAATCAGTTGAGTACTAATGTCTACAAGTTAAATGAGGCTTTCACGCTGTGTTCACTTAGTCTTCTATGTAAAGTGTTACTTTAATGTGCTCCTCATGTTACTGTGCTCCTCATGTTACTGTGCTCCTCATGTTACTGTGCTCCTCATGTCAATGTGCTCCTCATGTTACTGTGCTCCTCATGTTACTGTGCTCCTCATGTTAATGTGCTCCTCATGTTACTGTGCTCCTCATGTTAATGTGCTCCTCATGTTACTGTGCTCCTCATGTTAATGTGCTCCTCATGTCAATGTGCTCCTCATGTTAATGTGCTCCTCATGTTAATGTGCTCCTCATGTCAATGTGCTCCTCATGTCAATGTGCTCCTCATGTTACTGTGCTCCTCATGTTACTGTGCTCCTCATGTTAATGTGCTCCTCAAGGCAATGTGCTCCTCATGTCAATGTGCTCCTCATGTTAATGTGCTCCTCGTGTCAATGTGCTCCTCGTGTCAATGTGCTCCTCATGTCAATGTGCTCCTCATGTCAATGTGCTCCTCATGTCAATGTGCTCCTCATGTTAATGTGCTACTCATGTTAATGTGCTCCCCATGTCAATGTGCTCCTCATGTTACTGTGCTCCTCATGTCAATGTGCTCCTCATGTCAATGTGCTCCTCATGTCAATGTGCTCCTCATGTTACTGTGCTCCTCATGTTAATGTGCTCCTCATGTTACTGTGCTCCTCATGTTAATGTGCTCCTCATGTTAATTTGCTCCTCATGTTAATGTGCTCGCCATGTTGTTGCTTACAACAACATGGCCACTCAGTCAAAGGAAAATGAAATATGAAATAGTCTTAAGGACAAGGCATAATTTGAACTAAAGTATCTTTAGACTAGCACTTAAATTCAGGTATGGATTATTTTTTTAAATCGATGTATATACGTCAGTGTATTGTAGAGTATGTTATGTACATCTGAATAACATACATCTGAATAACATACTTCTGAATGACTCTTGAAGTTATGTGTCTGTTCCATTACTATTAAGGCTTTTAAATGTCTAGCGATGTATCTGGAGAAATGAAGATCATAGCTACTTACCATGCACTAAAGCTGAAGACAACGTGGGATGAAGGGTCCAATGTGTCAGAAAAGAGAAAGCAAAGGCAATAGGAGATTTAAAACCAGGCATGAACAAGCCCCTCTCCTGGAACGGAACCATATCGCACACAGGATAGTGGGGGAGTGATTCTCATGCTTAGCCTTAGCTCCACTCTCTCCTCTCACTCAGCACTGTGACTCCGCTTGCTCTCACTCTCTCCAACTCTACCTCTCATTTGCTTGCTCAACCCCCCCCCACCCTCTCTATTGTGCTCTCCCTCTCTCCGATCACACATACTCACCTCCATAACCAATGAAAACACAGAACAGAATATATTTAAGTCATTTAGCAGACACTCCTTATCCAGAGCAACTTACAGTAGCAATTAGGGTTAAGTGCCTTGCTCGAGGGCACATCGACAGATTTTGGTACCTAGTCAGCTCAGGGATTCAAACCAGCAACCTCGCATTTACTGGCCTAACACCCTTGACCACCAGACTACCTGCCGCCATTAGGCTGATAGGAAACAAAGATAGTGAATGTTATTTGATATACCAAAAGCCTACAGACTGCTCAGAGTGTTTTTGAATGCACCATAGCTAATGAAGTTTGACTCAGCAGTTTTACTGGGGGAATACACTTCATATTTTATACTCAGTCTCGACCCATTCCTAAAGATTCTGTTTTCCCACAGTATTTATAGGGCAGCTTGATTAGAAAGCAATAGGAGTGGAATTTCAGGCAGTGTTTAAGCTTTAATACCTAGCCAGAGAAGAAGACAAGACAGGGCGGCTTCGTACGGTTGGGAATAGCAGTGATCTTAATCATTATCGCCCCATTTCAAGGCTTCCTTGTCTAGCTAAGATTCTTGAATCCTTAGTTAATGTATCTGAGAAATTCATTTTGAATGTAAACCAATCAGGAATTTGGCCTGGGCACAGCACTATTATAGCTACCTCTTTAGTTGTTAATAATCTTAGACACTCAAAGGAAATGTGCTGCTTTGTTTGTGGACTTGTCAAAAGCTTTTTATACTGTTGATCATGCTATTTTATTGACCAAGTTGTCCTTGATAGGCCTGAGCTCTGACACCTGTTCATGGTTTAATGATTATCTTAGTGACAGAACTCAGGCCATCATGATTGATGGGGTTAAGTCTGAATTTCTTGATGTACTTAAAGGTGTACCACAGGGGTCAATTCTGGGACCAGTTCTCTTCACTATTTATGTAAACACTATTGGTCAATCTGTTGAAAATGTGAAACTTAATCTAAATATATGGATGATACTATTATGTATGCTGTTGCCCTGACTGTTGATCTGGCTGTGTCAAAACTACAGTCAGATTTTATAGCTATGCAGGAATCCCTTGCTGATTTAAAACGTGTGCTTTACGGGCAAAATGGAATACATTATGTTTTTAAACTCTAGGAAGAATGTTTCAGATGAACTACATGTTCACTCATTAGATGGTTCTCCAATTGAACGTATTCCTGCATATAAATACTTAGGCATTTGGATTGATATGGATTTGACGTTTAAAAAAACATATAGATTAGCAAGTTAAGAAGCTAAGATTTAAAACTTGCTTTTTCTACCAAAACAAATTGTGCCTCTCTCTAAGCAGTAGGAAGCAGATGATTCAGTCAACCTTTTTATCTGTTCTTGATTATGGTGATATTATTTATCAAAGTGAATCTGCTACTACTCTTAAACTTTGGATGACATCTACCATAGCGCCCTTTGTTTTTTATTACAGGTGACAGTTATGAAATTCACCACTGCATCAAAAGGTTGGCTGGACTTTGCTAAAGATCCACAGATCTCTACATTACTCCCTTTTTGCTTACAAGGCCCTACTTCATAAACTTCCATCTTATCTAACTTTTCTGTTGAAGTATAGACACCTGATTGCCTAACACATTCACAGGATTGGTTAACTCTTGAGGATCCTTGGGTCTCCACTGAGCTAGGTAAATCTGCTTTTAGTTTTAATGCACCGTATTGATGGAACAAAATTCTAAAAACATTTCATCTTGATGTTCTGGTGACTTTCAGGCAATTTAAAGCATTGACCGGGGACTTATTTATGGAGTAATGTAACTGTTTTTCTGGTTGATTTGTGATGTTTTATTTGTGCTTCCCATGACTGTGTTTTTTATTTTAATGTATGTGTATACAGTACATTCGGAAAGTATTCAGACCAATTGACTTGACTTTCTGCATTTTGTTACGTTACATCCTTATTCAAAAATGGATTTGATATTTTTTTTTCCCTCATCAATCTACACACAATACACCATAATGACAAAGCAACAACACGTTCTTAGAAATTTTGTGCAAATGTGTATATATTTTTAAACCGGTCAAAAGTTTAAGAAAACCTACTCATTCAAGGGTTTTTATTTATTTTGACCATTTTTATACATTGAAGAATAATAGTGAAGACATCAAAACTATGAAATAACACATATGGAATTCATGTAGTAAGCAAAAAAGTGTTTATATTTTATATTTGAGATTCTTCAAATAGCTACCCTTTGCCTTGATGACAGCTTTGCACACTCTTGGCAATCTCTCAAGCAGCTTCACCTGGAATGCTTTTCCAACAGTCTTAAAGGATTTCCCACATATGATGAGCACTTGTTGGCTGCTTTTCCTTCACTCTGCGGTCCGACTCATCCCAAACCATGTTGAAAAACAAATGATAGTCCCACTAAGCCCAAACCAGATGGGATGACGTATCACTGCAGAATGCTGTGGTAGCCATGCTGGTTAAGTGTGCCTTGAATTCTAAATAAATCACAGACAGTGTCACTAGCAAAACACCCTCACACCATAACACCTCCTCCTCCATGCTTTACGGTGGGAAACACACATGCGGAGATCATCCATTCACCCACACCGCGTCTCACATAGACACGGCGGTTGGAACCAAAAATCTCCAATTTGGACTCCAGACTAAAGGACACATTTCCACCGGTCTAATGTCCATTGCTCGTGTTTCTTGGCCCAAGCAAGTGTCTTTTTCTTCTTATTGGGTCCTTTAGCAGTGATTTCTTTGCAGCAATTTGACCATGAAGGCCTGATTCACACAGTCTCCTCTGAACAATTGATATTGAGATGTGTCTGTTACTTCAACTCTGTGAAGCATTTATTTGGGCTGCAATTTCTGAGGCTGGTAACTCTAATATACTTATCCTCTGCAGCAAAGGTTACTCTGGGTCTTCCATTCCTGTGGTGGTCCTCATGAGAGCCAAGTTTCATCGTAGTGCTTGAAGAAACTTTCAAAGTTCTTGAAATTTTCCGTATTGACTGTTGTTTCTTTTTGCTTATTTGAGCTGTTCTTGCCATAATATATGGACTTGGTCTCTTATCAAATAGGGCTATCTTCTGTATACCCCCCTATCTTGTCACAACACAACAGATTGGCTCAAATGCATTAAGGAAAGAAATTTCACAAATGAACTTTTAAGAAGGCACACCTGATAATTGAAATGCATTACAGGTGACTACCTCATGAAGCTGGTTGAGAGAATGCCAAGAGTATGCAAAGCTGTCATCAAGGCAAACGGTGGCTACAGTGGGGGAAAAAAGTATTTAGTCAGCCACCAATTGTGCAAGTTCTCCCACTTAAAAAAATGAGAGAGGCCTGTAATTTTCATCATAGGTACACTTCAACGATGACAGACAAAATGAGAAAAAAAATCCAGAAAATCACATTGTAGGATTTTTAATGAATTTATTTGCAAATTATGGTGGAAAATAAATAAGTATTTGGTCAATAACAAAAGTCTATCTCAATACTTTGTTATATACCCTTTGTTGGCAATGACACAGGTCAAACGTTTTCTGTAAGTCTTCACAAGGTTTTCACACACTGTTGATGGTATTTTGGCCCATTCCGCCATGCAGATCTCCTCTAGAGCAGTGATGTTTTGGGGCTGTCGCTGGGCAACACTGACTTTCAACTCCCTCCAAAGATTTTCTATGGGGTTGAGATCTGGAGACCGGCTAGGCCACTCCAGGACCTTGAAATGCTTCTTACGAAGCCACTCCTTTGTTGCCCGGGCGGTGTGTTTGGGATCATTGTCATGCTGAAAGACCCAGCCATGTTTCATCTTCAATGCCCTTGCTGATGGGAGGAGGTTTTCACTCAAAATCTCACGATACATGGTCCCATTCATTCTTTCCTTTACACGGATCAGTCGTCCTGGTCCCTTTGCAGAAAAACAGCCACAAAGCATGATGTTTCCACCCCCATGCTTCACAGTAGGTATGATGGTTTTTGGATGCAACTCAGCATTCTTTGTCCTCCAAACATGACGAGTTGAGTTTTTACCAAAAAGTTATATTTTGGTTTCATCTGACCATATGACATTCTCCCAATCCTCTTCTGGATCACCCAAATGCTCTCTAGCAAACTTCAGACGGGCCTGGACATGTACTGGCTTAAGCAGGGGGACACGTCTGGCACTGCAGGATTTGAGTCCCTGGCGGCGTAGTGTGTTATTGATGGTAGGCTTTGTTACTTTGGTCCCAGCTCTCTGCAGGTCATTCACTAGGTCCCCCCGTGTGGTTCTGGGATTTTTGCTCACTGTTCTTGTGATAAGATCTCACCCCGTGGGGTCAAAATTGCGTGGAGACCCAGATCGAGGGAGATTATCAGTGGTCTTGTATGTCTTCCATTTCCTAATAATTGCTCCCACAGTTGATTTCTTCAAACCAAGCTGCTTACCTATTGCAGATTTAGTCTTCCCAGCCTGGTGCAGGTCTATAATTTTGTTTCTGGTGTCCTTTGACAGCTCTTTGGTCTTGGCCATAGTGGAGTTTGGAGTGTGACTGTTTGAGGTTGTGGACAGGTGTCTTTTATACTGATAACAAGTTCAAACAGGTGCCATTAATACAGGTAACGAGTGGAGGACAGAGGAGCCTCTTAAAGAAGAAGTTACAGGTCTGTGAGAGCCAGAAATCTTGCTTGTTTGTAGGTGACCAAATACTTATTTTCCACCATAATTTGCAAATAAATTCATTAAAAATCCTACAATGTGATTTTCTGGATTTTTTTTCTCATTTTGTCTGTCATAGCTGACGTGTACCTATGATGAAAATTACAGGCCTCTCTCATCTTTTTAAGTGGGAGAACTTGCACAATTGGTGGCTGACTAAATACTTTTTTCCCCCACTGTATTTGAAGAATCTCAAATATATTTTGATTTGTTTAACACTTTTTTGGTTACAACATGATTCGATATGTGTTATTTCATAGTTTTGATGTCTTCACTATTATTCTACAATGTAGAAAATAACAAAAAATAAAGAAAAACCCTTGAATGAGTAGGCGTTCTAAAACCGGTAGTGTAAGTACTCAGACCCTTTACTCAGTACTTTGGTGAAGGACCTTCGGCAGCGATTACAGCCTAGAGTCTTCTTGGGTATGAAGCTACAAGTTTGGCAAACCTGTATTTGGGAAGTTTTTCCCATTCTTCTCTGCAGATCCTCTCATGCTCATGTTTCCATTGATCATCTCAAGGATGATCAATGGAAACAGGATGCACCTGAGCTCAATTTCGAGTCTCATAGCAAAGGGTCACCAGTCTCAATGTCAACAGTGAAGAGGCAACTCCGGGATGCTGGCCTTCTAGTCCAGAGTTGCAAAGGAAAAGCCATATCTCAGACTGGCCAATAAAAAGAAAAGATTAAGATGGGCAAAAGAACACAGAAACTGGACAGAGGAACTCTGCCTAAACGGCAAGCATCCCGGAGTCGTCTCTTCACTTGACGTTGAGACTGGTGATTTGCAGGTACTATTTAATGAAGCTACCAGTTGAGGACTTGTGAGGCGTCTGTTTCTCAAACTAGACACTCTAATATACTTGTCTTCTTGCTCAGTTGTGCACCGGGGCCTCCCACTGCTCTATCTATTCTGGTTAGAGACCGTTTGCTCTGTTCTGTGAAGGGAGTAGTACACAGCATTGTATGAGATCTTCAGTTTCTTGGCAATTTCTCGCATGGAATAACCTTCATTCTCAGAACAAGAATAAACTGACGAGTTTCAGAAGAAAGTTCTTTGTTTCTGGCCATTTTGAGCTTGTAATTGAACCCACAAATGCTGATGCTCCAGATACTCAACTAGTCTAAAGAAGGCCAGTTTAATTGCTTCTTTAATCAGGAAAACAGTTTTCAACTGTGCAAACATAATTGCAAAAGGGTTTTCAAATGATCAATTAGCCTTTTAAAATGATAAACTTGGATTAGCTAACACAACGTGCCATTGGAACACAGGAGTGATGGTTGCTGATAATGAGCCTCTGTACGCCTATGTAGATATTCCCATTAAAAATCTGCCGTTTCCAGCTACAATAGTCATTTACAACATTAACAATGTCTACACTGCATTTCTGATCAATTTGATGTAATTTTAATGGACAAAAAATGTGCTTTTCTTTAAAAAAAACAAGGCCATTTCTAAGTGACACCAAACGGTAGTGTATATATTATTATATAATGTGTATATTCATGTCTTATCATACAGGGCACATTTGAAAAAGAGACCTAGTTCTCAATGTCTTCACTGTTAAAATAAAGTTGTGGTGTCATGTTTGCCCTACCACTTACAAATACAAAATTCATGTTCAAATAGCTCTCACTATATCCTACCTGGATACTGTGCCTGGACAACATTTTTAATTAGACAAATGAATGGCTGAAGAGAAAAGGTGGTGACGATCACAGACACAGCCTGAGGAGGAACATATAGGATCAACAGCATCCTAATAAGACGATAAAGAAACAGTATTACAAGCTGTGGCGATTCTATTCCCTCACTTGAATTATTCATGTGGGCAAAAGCTGCATTCAGCACTCTGACATTCATTCAACCTACCATTTACAACTAGCCAATGACCATTGACCGAAACAAACATACAGCACAATCCCACGTGTGTGAATGGGATCACCATTTAATGCAACTGTACTGAAATATTGGTTAATTCTGCAACAGTAATGGGACTTGATTCTGTTAACTTCAATAAAATGTAAATAAAATATATATACTGGATATATTTAACGCACATCGTACAAAAAGAAGTTCTCAGAATTGGAGAAGAGTACATACGTAATGATCAGTCATATGTACATGCAGGAAGCTTGTGAGGTATTGAACTGCACAGCAATCAGATATTGATCTGTTTGCCTTTGAAACTGTCAATGGAAAGGATCTGGAGCTGATTAACTATTTTGTGGATTCTCTGGATCTATTTTTATGCCCACTTGTTTATTTTCAATGACAGCACAGCCATTACAGAGTACACGCAACTCTGCTGGTCTAATTAAATGGTGGAAATGTGTTCCTTGGGGCATGAGGACCACAACGGATATAAATTGTATACTTCTTTGTGATTATCCTCAATGAGTATTAATCAAGTGTGTAATTTGTATGTGTACTGTCGTGTCTTTGGCTATGCCGGATTAAGTGATATGACATGCTATTCTATAAAATCCTTTCTCTGTAATTAATATTACCTGATTAAGATAATCTTGTAAATGTAATTAACTAGAAAGTCGGGGCACCACGAAAGAATGTTTATAGACCTGTTATCTTCCGAAGAAACTCTTAAAGACCTAGTAATATTTTACATCAATAGCAGTCAATATTAATCGGCACCTTATTTCAGTCTCATCTGAAAGTTGTAAATTCTTGGTTATCGTCACGAACCCTGGCTAGCAAGTTGAATCAGCAATACAAAATTGGGTTTAATTATTTATTTACTAAATACCTAACTAATCACACAGAATTACATATACACAGAATGCAAATTATGTCATACAGAAAACGTCCCTGGTGGACGGAGCCGACATGACGGCTGGTTACACAAAGGGAGGGGTTGGGTTTGAGTGAAAGAGCGGGAAGACTGAAGAACAAAGGTAGAAGCTATGCTATCGTAAATACAGTATCTTATGCATTCTAAATTACCGCCCATTTGGAAAAGGGAAATGCAATAAATATTTACTCTGAGCTGCGCTTCGGTAGGTTGGTCGTAGATGCTGGTCGTGTTGCCCAACAGAGAGCTTGCTGTCCTCGGAAGAATGTCTCTGGTGGTAAATTGGATATGTTGTAATATCTTCGTTGTGTGTTAGCCCACGTTTACAGCTGCTGTTGCTAACTCAACGGCTAGAACTCTTATTCTTTAGTGAATAAGAGTTCAAAGTTCATACCATTCACAACCAAAATTCACGCTGAGGTTGGCTTAGTTCTGTAGTTGACATGTTAGTCCTTTTTAAAGTATGGACCGTCGTCCTATCGTCCTCGGAACAGGTTACATTTTCGTCAAGGGCTTATATAGTGGAGGGAGAGAAGGGTGTGTTTCATAGTTTATAACCCATGTCTCTTCACAAGGGCGGGCCACTGATTGAGCAGGGCTCTAACCTTATGAAAACCAAATTCTCTCATTTGGAAGCTAAAATTACATTTTATCTTTTCACAAATAGTTTCATATTCAAACATTTAAATTGCACAACAATTCCATGTGACTCTGATAACTAGAATGTGTAGACTTTCCCAGATACAGTTTATGTCGTCCTGTCATCAGTCATAATGTCTCAGATGACATTTTTTTACATTTACATTTACATTTTAGTCATTTAGCAGACGCTCTTATCCAGAGCGACTTACAGTAGTGAATGCATACATTTCATACAATTTCATACATTTTTTTTTTTTTCTTGTGCTGGCCCCCCGTGGGAATCGAACCCACAACCCTGGTGTTGCAAACACCATGCTCTACCAACTGAGCTACATCATATTCATTAAGTACCAAAGCATATTTTCAACTGGTTCTATTACCGAAATATGGTTCCTTTCTCCCCACTTGTTTGATGTTCCCAGACTCTCTATGTTTAACAAAGGCTATTCAAGAGTCCTTCAGTAGAGTCAGAGAGAGAGGGAAGAGAGAAAGGTATTTATGGGGGGGGTCATAAACCTTACCCACAGGCCAACGTCATGACAGTACCTTGTTTTAAATGATCAAATAAACTAAACTAAACTAGGTAATTGTGACTGAAATAATAAAACAATGGCACCAAGGCACCAACATGGATTCTTCACTGCGTTAGGTATTGATTTATAGGGGGTCGGTATCCCTGCCTTCAACAGTGAATAAAAACACAACAGATACATTTAACTGCAGAGAGAGGGAAAGCACAGCAGAGGCACTTCGTCAAAGGAAGATGGCAGAATTGCATTGAGGTGAGTGAGTTGATAGTGATTGAGGTTACATAAAAACTCACTGCTCAAACTAATATTAATGGCAATCATGGCAGTTAGTTAAAGGAAGAGTTTCTCTAATCATATCAGTGAAGTAGTGATACGATAATCAAAGGGAGGGCTTTTCATTGAAGTCAAATTTCATTGGCTGCTTCTGCAGTCTGTATTATCTTATTAATATTTCAGCAATCTCAAAGCAGTCCTGTGCAGAGTGGAAACAATGGGATGGAGAAAACAGTTGAAGTGAATAAAAAAAGTGGATATGTCACGTCCTGACCAGTATAAGGGTTAATTGTTATGGTAGTTTGGTCAGGACGTGGCAGAGGGTATTTGTTTTATGTGGTTCGGGGTGGTGTTTTTGTAGAAGGGCGTTTGATTTATTATTTCCGGGTTTTGGTTTATGTTCTATGTTTATGTATTTCTATGTTTAGTCTAGTGAGTGTATTTCTATGTTAGGTTAATGGGGGTTTGGGACTCTCAATTGGAGGCAGGTGCTTCCTCGTTGCCTCTGATTGAGAGTCCTTTAAATGGGTAATTGTTTGGTGTAGGTTTTGTGGGAGATTGTTTCTTGTCTAGTGTGTGTGAGCCTGAGAAGACTGTTCGTTGATCGTGAGTTCGTTTTGGTGTTCATTTTGAGTTTAATAAAAGTTCAAGATGAGCAACCACATACCTGCTGCATTTTGGTCCTCCTTTCCCAACGACAACCGTGACAGGATAAGGATGGATTATGGGGAAAAGAGGAGCTCATTGGCTAGTCTCTGTCTCTAACTGTCTGATGGCTAGTCTCTACCTGCCCCTGTAGCTGTCTGATGGCTAGTCTCTACCTGCCCCTGTAGCTGTCTGATGGCTAGTCTCTACCTGCCCCTGTAGCTGTCTGATGGCTAGTCTCTACCTGTTCCTGTAGCTGTCTGATGGCTAGTCTCTACCTGTTCCTGTAGCTGTCTGATGGCTAGTCTCTACCTGTTCCTGTAGCTGTCTGATGGCCAGTCTCTACCTGTCCCTGTAGCTGTCTGATGGCTAGTCTCTACCTGTACCTGTCTCCTGTCTGATGGCTGGTCACTACCTGCACCTGTAGCTGTCTGATGGCTAGTCTCTTCCTGCCCCTGTAGCTGTCTGGTGGCTAGTAACTACCTGTCCCTGTAGCTGTCTGATGGCTAGTCTCTACCTGTACCTGTAGATGTCTGATGGCTAGTCTCTACCTGTACCTGTAGATGTCTGATGGCTAGTCTCTACCTGCCCCTGTAGCTGTCTGATGGCTAGTCTCTACCTGCCCCTGTAGTTGTTTGATGGCTAGTCTCTACCTGTCCCTGTAGCTGTCTGATGGCTAGTCTCTACCTGCCCCTGTAGCTGTCTGATGGCTAGTCTCTACCTGCCCCTGTAGATGTCTGATGGCTAGTCTCTACCTGTCCCTGTTTGATGGCTAGTCTCTACCTGTACCTGTAGCTGTCTGATGGCTAGTCTCTACCTGTAGCTGTCTGATGGCTAGTCTCTACCTGTACCTGTAGCTGTCTGATGGCTAGTAACTCCCTGCCCCTTTAGCTGTCTGATGGCTAGTAACTCCCTGCCCCTCTAGCTGTCTGATGGCTAGTAACTCCCTGCCCCTGTAGCTGTCTGATGGCTAGTAACTCCCTGCCCCTGTAGCTGTCTGATGGCTAGTAACTCCCTGCCCCTTTAGCTGTCTGATGGTTAGTAACTCCCTGCCCCTGTAGCTGTCTGATGGTTAGTAACTCCCTGCCCCTGTAGCTGTCTGATGGCTAGTAACTCCCTGCCCCTGTAGCTGTCTGATGGCTTGTAACTCCCTGCCCCTGTAGCTGTCTGATGGCTAGTAACTCCCTGCCCCTGTAGCTGTCTGATGGCTAGTAACTCCCTGCCCCTTTAGCTGTCTGATGGCTATTATCTCCCTGCCACTTTAGCTGTCTGATGGCTATTATCTCCCTGCCACTTTAGCTGTCTGATGGCTAGTCTCTTCCTGCCCCTTTAGCTGTCTGATGGCTATTATCTCCCTGCCCCTGTAGCTGTCTGATGGCTGGTCTCTCCCTGCCCCTGTAGCTGTCTGATGGCTGGTCTCTTCCTGCCCCTTTAGCTGTCTGATGGCTATTATCTCCCTGCCCCTGTAGCTGTCTGATGGCTGGTCTCTACCTGCCCCTGTAGCTGTCTGATGGCTGGTCTCTACCTGCCCCTGTAGCTGTCTGATGGCTGGTCTCTACCTGCCCCTGTAGCTGTCTGATGGCTAGTCTCTACCTGCCCCTGTAGCTGTCTGATGGCTAGTCTCTACCTGCCCCTGTAGCTGTCTGATGGCTAGTCTCTACCTGCCCCTGTAGCTGTCTGATGGCTGGTCTCTACCTGCCCCTGTAGCTGTCTGATGGCTAGTCTCTAACCTGCCCCTGTAGCTGTCTGATGGCTAGTCTCTACCTGCCCCTGTAGCTGTCTGATGGCTGGTCTCTACCTGCCCCTGTAGCTGTCTGATGGCTAGTCTCTACCTGCCCCTGTAGCTGTCTGATGGCTGGTCTCTACCTGCCCCTGTAGCTGTCTGATGGCTAGTCTCTACCTGCCCCTCTAGCTGTCGGATGGCTAGTCTCTACCTGCCCCTGTAGCTGTCTGATGGCTAGTCTCTACCTGCCCCTGTAGCTGTCTGATGGCTGTGTTGGTGTTCCTCTGTAACAGTTACTGTATGACCTCTTAATTTTTTCCATTGCTTGGTCTGGTTGGGTCTGGCTTGGTCTGGCTGGGTCTGGCTTGGTCTGGTTTGGTCTGGCTGAGTTCGCCTTGTGTGGTTCACTGGGCACTTTTCACCTCCTGTTCTCCAGGGACGTTTGGTGGCTGGCTTTACATTCTTGTTAACTCAGCTAAGAGGCCTTAGCTCCCATCACATCCACCAACACATTGCCTTTCCTTTCTCCCTCCCTCCCTCCTTTCCTTCCTCCCTCCACTGAAATGTTTGCACAACGTGTCACATGACCAGAGTCTGGTGAGCAACATCAGACAGCCCATTAATGTAATGTTTAGTAACCTGGTTAGAAATGAGCCCTTGACACTTTTTCATTTTCCACTCAGTGATGTTATGTTAAAATTTTAGAGCAGTACTACGCAGCCTAATGACCCTATTCTTTATACAGTACATTAAGAGTTATTATACTTTTCATCCGAGCACCATGCATGTTGGCCTGTAGCTGAGAGCAGTGTATGTTTCATGTTTAATTTATCGCCACCTTTCTATGAATGATTTACAGAGAGGTTTAAAAAGCCCTCCTGTGCATAGCACTTCATTCCATCACTTCAAACGCTCACTCAGCTTCACCTAACAGCAGGCTACAGCTTTACTTGTGATTCTTCACGTACTCATACTAACCTCTACATTACACTTCCTGGCCCGCTAACCAGGAAAGAAACCATGCTGAAATATATGCACACTTGCTTTTCGAACACGCAGTTCCATTTCCTTCACTATTAATCATAGCATTTTCTAATGTTCATAAACATGTGGTACACTATGATTTACTGTGAAATTTGTTTGGCACATGCCCTTTTTACGCCCGTCTCTATTTCATATTAGTTCAAATCACCCAGAAGACACAAGGACTAAAATTGAATTAGCCACCTATAATACTAAAACAATGACAGTATGTGTGATGCATACAATAGCAAAGTCAAGGCCTTTGAGACCTTTATATAACTCTGTTTCCCAGAACAGGTTAGTCTGGTGAAATAGGGACCAAGTGTATATAATTTAAGATTCATGAATGAAATATGAGGAGCTCACATAGACTGGGTAGAATTCAGACACAAAGTTATGAGCTAAAAGCTATGGAATGGAAATGTGTCTGAAATTGCATTTGAAAGCACTCTCAAAATTCTGAGTGCCACCTCCAAAATCTGCTCATCCTCTGGGAGGACAGCCAGTGGAACAAAAACAAACCACTACTCATAGCAAATGACAACTTTTGTTTTTACCTCAGCCCAGATCATGTAGTGTACATACTGTGGATTCATGTAAATTCTTTGCCTGTGTTTTATGTTTATCATATAAAGAGACATTATAAACTGGGTGGTTCGAGCCCTGAATGCTGATTGGCTGACAGCCGTGGTATATCAGACTGTATACCAGGGTATGACTAAACGTTTATTTTAAGTGCTCTAATTACGTTGGTAACCAGTTTATAATAGCAATAAGGCACCGCTGGAGTTTGTGGTATATGGCCAATGTACCACGGCTAACAGCTGTATCCAGGCACTCCGCGTTGCGTCGTACAAAATAACAGCCTTTAGCCAGGCCAAGGATTGGGCGGCAGGTAGCCTAGTGGTCAGAGCGTTGGGCCAGTAACCGATCGGTTGCTGGATCGAATCCCTGAGCTGACAAGGTAAAAATCTGTCGATCTGCCCCTGAACAAGGCAGTAAACCCACTGTTCCTAGGTTTTCATTGTAAATAAGAATTTGTTCTTAACTGACTTGCCTGGTTAAATAAAAATAAATAAAAATGACCACCGTGCCTTATTGCTTAATTCAACACTGGACACTTCCTGTTTCTTTTAATACCGTTTTTCACAGTGTGTATTTACATACTGCATTCTTCACATACCGTATCTCATTCTAATATACACTGAGTGTACAAAACATTAAGAACACCTGCTCTTTCTGTGACACAGCTTTCACCTGGATAGTCTATGATCCCTTATTGATGTCACCTGTTAAATCCACTTCAATCAGTGTAGATGAATGGGGAGGAAACAGGTTAAAGAAGGATTTTTAAGCCTGGAGACAACTGAGACATGGATTGTGTACGTTTGCCATTCAGATGGTGAATGGGCAAGACAAAAAATGTAAGTGCCTTTGAACGGGGTATGGTGGTACGTGCCAGGCAGAGGGATATTCAGTGACCTTATTACCGACACACCGGCAGTCATGAGTCAGGACCACAGTAAAATTCCATATGACCGTTGAGTCACGGTAATCTTCTTTTATGTACTCTGGACATGTTTTGGTAGTACCCTACTTGCTAATGACCATCAGGTCACTAATGACCTGGTACTCAGAGCTCTACTGTCCCTCTAACCACTCTGACGTCAATGCAAATACAATCTAAAAATCACATCAAACACTCATCATCAAAACAGTATCTTGCTTTTAAAACTCACCTCACTGTGATAATCAATTTGAAAAAGTTAAACGCCTTCGAGTGTGGACTGTATTATTATGCATACTGGATGGACTGGTTACGTACATTATGCTACGCTCCAAAATGCAAAAATGTCTATCCACGAGTCTAGGAGAGAAACTATAGCCCTAGGCGATGCTGTTGGTTCAGTGATTGTGCAGGGAGGCTCACAGTTAGCCTACAATTATAGTGCATTTGTATTTGATTTTGAATAGCCTAGTAATATGGCATTTTTTATATTTTCATAATTAATAGGCTGAGACATTACCTTTAGCTACATAGAATATCTCACCACCGTAAGTTTCCATCTCCTCCTATCTCTCTTTTATTCCTTTCTCGACAGCGTAGACGGGCTGTCAACAGCATAGTGAAATTCTGTATGTTTTATTGCAAAAACATGTTACTATCGATGTTCCCGAACAGATAATCACTTGGTTTCCTAAATTAAGCACTGGGTAGCTGCAGGAACAGGATTGGAGAGCCCATGACAGAGTTTGGGCAGAATCACCTGTCGCGCAGCAAGAGCATGGTCCTCAAACTGTCACACCCTGATCTGTTTCACCTGTCTTTGTGCTTGTCTCCACCCCCCTCCAGGTATCCCCCATCTTCCTCATTATCCCCAGTGTATTTACACCTGTGTTCTCTGTTTGTCTGTTACCAGTTCATTTTGTTTCATCAAGCCTACCAGCGTTTTTCCCGTGCTCCTGTCTTTCTCTAGTTCCTGTTTTCTAGCTTTCCCGGTTTTTACCATTCTGCCTGCCCTGACCCCGAGCCTGCCTGCCATTCTGTACCTTGTCACACCACCCTGGATTACTGACCTCGGCCTGCCCTGACCCTGAGACTGCTGCCGTTCTGTACCTTTCTGACTCTGCTCTGGATTACTTACCTCTGCTTGACCTGTCATTCGCCTGCCCCCCAGTTTTTGTAATATACTTTTGTTATTTTGAAACTGTCTGCATCTGGGTCTTCTCCTGAGTCGTGATACAAACAGTGGTTAATGCGAGAAGTGAAATAAGTGTTCTTATATTTATTTCTCAGCTGCTCATATTAAGCACATGCTCCGCTATAAAACCGAAGTTGCCTACACGGCATCATTGAAAAACTGACCGGTGGGCCTCCATTCACTATCCGAGTGCATACAGATAATGGGCCATTCTAAAGAGAAACTAATTCTACATATTAGTAAAGACAAGATTACATTGATAATAATCTGATGGGTGTAAATATGATGATCACTTGATGAGAGAACAGCTGTGCAGCTTGAGGCAAGGAAAAGAGCTTAAGCTTTTTTTGCGACTTTCTCAAATAGCCTGTAGTCGCATTATGCAACCCATGTATGTTTTAATTTCTAAGACATTCTGAGGTTTGAATCAGTCACAACTAAAGTTGCCAAATAACTCTAAATCTAGCATATACAGTTGAAGTCGGAAGTTTACATACACTTAGGTTGGAGTCATTAAAACTCGTTTATCAACCACTCCACAAATTTCTTGTTAACAAACTATAGTTTTGGCAAGTCGGTTAGGATATCTACTATGTGCATGACACAAGTCATTTTTCCAACAATTGTTTACAGACAGATTTTTACACTTATAATTCAATGTATCACAATTCCAGTGGGTCAGAAGCTTACATACACTAAGTTGACTGTGCCTTTAAACAGCTTGGAAAATTCCAGAAAATTATGTCATGGCTAATTGACATCATTTGAGTCAATTGGAGGTGTACCTGTGGATGTATTTCAAGGCCTACCTTCAAACTCAGTGCCTCTTTGCTTGACATCATGGGAAAATCAAAAGAAATCAGCCAAGACCTCAGAAAACCTGAAAGGCCGCTCAGCAAGGAAGAAACCACTGCTCCAAAACTGCCATAAAAAAGCCAGACTACGGTTTGCAACTGCACATGGGGACAAAGATCAAACTTTTTGGAGAAATGTCCCCTGGTCTGATGAAACAAAAATAGAACTGTTTGGCCATAATGACCATCGTTATGTATGGAGGAAAAAGGGGGAGGCTTGCAAGCCAAAGAACACCATCCCAACCGTGAAGCACAGGGGTGGCAGCATTATGTTGCGGGGATGCTTTGCTGCAGGAGGGACTGGTGCACTTCACAAAATAGATGGCCTCATGAGGAACGAATATTACGTGGATATATTGAAGCAACATCTAAAGACATCAGTCAGGAAGTTAAAGCTTGGTCGCAAATGGGTCTTCCAAATGGACAATGACCCCAAGCATACTTCCAAAGTTGTGGCAAAATGGCTTAAGGACAACAAAGTCAAGCTACTGGAGTGGCCATCACAAAGCCCTGACCTCAAACCTATAGAAAATTTGTGGGCAGAACTGAAAAAGTGTGTGCGAGCAAGGAGGCCTACAAACCTGACTCAGTTACACCAGGTCTATCAGGAGGAATGGGCCAAAATTCACCCAACTTATTGTTGGAAGCTTGTGGAAGGCTACCCAAAATGTTTGACCCAAGTTAAAAATGTTAAAGGCAATGCTACCAAATACTAATTGAGTGTATGTAAACTTCTGACCCACTGGGAATGTGATGAAAGAAACAAAATCTGAAATAAGTAATTCTCTCTACTATTATTCTGACATTTCAAAGTCTTAAAATAAAGTGGTGATCCTCAATGACCTAAGTCAGGGAATTTTTAGTAGGATTAAATGTCAGGAATAGTGAAAAACTGAGTTTAAATGTATTTGGCTGAGGTGTATGTTTTGAAGGTTTGAAGGTAGGCCTTTAAATACATCCACAGGTACACCTCCAGCTGACTCAAATTATGTCAATTAGCCTATCAGAAGCCTGTAAAGCCATGACATTTTCTGGAATTTTCCGAGATGTTTTAAGGCACAGTCAACTTAGTGTATGTAAACTTCTGACCCACTGGAATTGTGATACAGTGAATTATAAGTGAAATAATCTGTCTGTAAACAATTGTTGGAAAAATGACTTGTGTCATGCACAAAGTAGATGCCCTAACCGACTTGACAAAAGTATAGTAATTATAGTTCAAGAAATGTTGAAGTTTTAATGACAAGTTTTAATGACTCCAACCTAAGTGTATGTTAACTTCCGACTTCAACTGTATTGTTGGTGTTGGCAGAGACTGAATTAGGATTAATTACTGATAGTGTTATTTATGTTGTTAACTAGATTAGTCCTGACATTTGTGATTGTTTTTCGTTTTTGATTATTTGTGTACTTGTCTGACATTTTTATTGCACTGTTAGGAGCTAGTAACACAAGAATTTCGCTGCACTCGCTATAAGATCTGCTAAACTGTGTATGCGATCACTAAACTTTTATTTGATTTATATTCTGTCTACTGCAGCAGCACCATTTCACCCAATCAAATTCTGGGTACATTATATGTAAATGTATTGCCGAATAAAGGTGATTCTGATACTGATCATACCTTACAATACAGTAGCATACAATACAATAACACTATTTTAATATTGGATTGGTAGTTGGTATTGAATAAATTAGTAAAAGTATCACAGCACTAAAGAAACCAGAGTAGATGGTGGTTTGATCATCAAGATAAGTTGGTAATACAGTGGCTTCTCCATTAAGCCTAATATCTCACTCTAATTGGACCAAATCAAATAAAAAGAACGATAAGCTAAACTGCCTCCAGAGAATGAAGGCATCTTAACCACTGTGTACAGTATTATGTGCTCCTTCCAAATGAAAAAAAAAGTATTTTAATGGCATACTGTAGTATTCTTTCATCACAAATATTTTTGTTTAGCCAAACTGGACAGAATTATTCAATAATGTTTACCCAACAGGTGGCTGAATGCTGTGCTACAGCATAATTGATTTGATCTTTAAATAGTAAGCAGCTAATTACAGTTACAATTTAGGCCAGTTGCTCTGGCTGAGATACCTAATGGGAACTGGGGGTTTCTCAGAGAAATGTAGCTCTCCATCAAAACTATTGCCTGGAAAAGGAGTCAGATTCCAGTGGTATTGTACAGCTGGGACCTGTTTGAGTCCACATCTCCAATATCTGCATATATGGTTTGTAGGGTGTATCTACACACTTAGTTACATGGACATTAATACAGAACAGTATCCGACATTTTGGATATCCTGGGACTTTAGCCAATAAATGCAGAATACAAGACATCTCAGGGAGACGGTTAGGATATCTTAATCATTACTCATCTATGGTTTGCTCAAATAACTGTGGAAGCTCAGAGACATGATGTGAATGAAATGCAACATTGACAAACTGTGGGATATTCTTAGGAGAGGAGTATCCTTGCGGAGAGAGAGAGAGAGGAGAGAGAGATGAGAGAGATCTTTTTGAGCATGTCTAATTCCTACTTCCCCAGAGAGGTTTTCCATCAGGAAGGTCACTAGTCTCCATTAGTGGCAACAGAACAGTCAGGAGGAACACTCACTCCTTACTGGACACTTTTATACACTCTGATATCATCTGTACACACACTCGCTACTTAATTAAAATTCTTCCTTAGTTCCAACTCCAAAATTGACACCTTTGCAAATCTAATTATCATACACGTCATTGTAGGGATTACTTTTCCCTCATTGACTAACTGACTGTCTGTCTCATACATGGTCTCATTGACTAACTGACTGTCTGTCTCATACATGGTCTCATTGACTAACTGACTAATGTCTCATACATGGTCTCATTGACTAACTGACTGTCTGTCTCATGCATGGCCTCATTGACTAACTGACTGTCTGTCTCATACATGGTCTCATTGACTAACTGACTGTCTGTCTCATACATGGTCTCATTGACTAACTGACTGTTTGTCTCATACATGGTCTCATTGACTAACTGACTGTCTGTCTCATACATGGTCTCATTGACTAACTGACTGTCTCTCATACATGGTCTCATTGACTAACTGACTGTCTGTCTCATACATGGTCTCATTGACTAACTGACTGTCTGTCTCATACATGGTCTCATTGACTAACTGACTAATGTCTGTCTCATACATGGTCTCATTGACTAACTGACTGTCTGTCTCATACATGGTCTCATTGACTAACTGACTGTTTGTCTCATACATGGTCTCATTGACTAACTGACTGTCTGTCTCATACATGGTCTCATTGACTAACTGACTGTTTGTCTCATACATGGTCTCATTGACTAACTGACTGTCTGTCTCATACATGGTCTCATTGACTAACTGACTGTCTGTCTCATGCACGTCTCATTGACTAACTGACTAATGTCTGTCTCATACATGGTCTCATTGACTAACTGACTAATGTATGTCTTTGTTTAGCGGTTAAGGGCATTAGGCCAGTAACTTAAAGGTTGCTGGTTTGAATCCCTGAGGTGACTAGATGAAACATCTGCCGATGTGCTCTTGAGCAAGGCACTCAACCCTAGTTGCTCTGGAAAAGAGTAGCACTAAAATGTCAACGTTAGGATGGGTATCAGAGGTGGCGCAGTGTCATCTGACTAATGAATAATCCCCAGGAGCATGGTTAGACCCAGTATTAATGCTCTCCCTGGGCCAAAGTGTTCAGAGAGAGTCTAGATTATGAATTTGTGCACTGACAACGCTATGCTTTAGCCTACAGAACCTGTTAAAATCCAGGTAGTCAATTTTAAAAGAGGCCAAGAAAAATAAATGAGTTCATTTTAAGGGCGGCATTCACCAGGTTGGGTCCCATACAGTTGTAGCAATGAGATACACAGTAGACTCAGTCTGTCATAATGACACAGTATGATACCAACATCGCTGCAGGGATAACTGGTGCTGATGGGACAGTGAAAGTCCCTCATGTAGCTTAATGAACACTCTGCACTCTGAGGCCTTCAACTGAGTGTAGATTACTGTGTTGTGAATGATGGTCATCTCATAATAGTCAGTGTGCTAAAGCTTCTACACAATGTCTCCCTTCCATGCCGACTTGACGAATGATAGCGTGACATGCATCCCCTAATTGTAATTATTTCCAGATGTTACCTGAGTGGGACGGGGTTTTTCATTTAAATGCCCAGTGTTTCCCAGCAGATCTCTTTTATACGTGTACAAGTTGGTGTGCGGTGGGAGGACGGTGTGGCAGTCAAAATTCAGTGAAACTGAATCATGAAAGTGTGTGTGTGTGTGTGTGTGTGGCGTGAGTGCCCATCTCCCACCATGTCCACTCTCCTTCTCCGAGGCCACACCCTCCTTCAATTGTCAGCCCTTATTGTAGATAATGCTATTGATTGTCGAAACAAATTGTTCATTGTGATGGATATCCTGTTGTATGAGCATTAGTGCTTTAGATGATGTTGGAAAGGATCTTTGAGATGTTCTTATTTTATAACCTTTATTTAACCTGGCAAATCAGTTAAGAACGAATTCTTATTTACAATGACGGCCTACCGGGGAACAGTGTGTTAACTGCCTTGTTCAGGAGCAGAACGACAGATTTTTACCTTGTCAGCTCGGGTATTCGATCTTTCGGTTACTGGCCCAACGCTCTAACCACTAGGCTACCTGCCGCCCCATTTATTGATGATTGTATATGTGATCACATAGCTGTTTCACCACAATGGAAACACTTCACAGACTGTTATCCTCAATGATTTTACTCATGTATGGATTTTTCAAGTTTTATGTGTGCTTGTTTTTTTAAATGGTAGAATTAATAAACTAAACTAAACTGCAGTACATAAGGAAAGCTTTCCATTCTGTCTTATCATTTCAATGTGTTTTGTTAATGTTTAGTTGTATTTAGTTACTTTTTTTAAACGCAATCTTTATTTAACTAGGCAAGTCAATTAAGAGCGAATTCTTATTTACAATGACGGCCTACCCCGGCCAAACCCGGACGACGCTGGGCCAATTGTGCGCCGCCCTGTGGGACTCCCAATCACAGCTGGATGTGATACAGCCTGGATTCGAACCAGGAACTGTAGTGACACCTCTTGCATCGAGTTGCAGTGCCTTAGACCGCTGCGCCACTCGGGAGCTCATTATTATTTATCAGAGGACCTCACAAAAGGTGGCACATAGCAACTGCACCCTCCTCCTGTCACAATAGGAACGTGTGGAGGGCTATGGAAATATCAATCCCTGCTAAAGCAACATGGGAAACATGCAAAAACAAATGTATTAAACTTAACATGCTCTTGAGAGATGTCCAAAATGATTTCAATCCACCTATTAGAAATGACTGTCATTCAATGCTTAGTGCCTTTAGAAAGTATTAAACCCCTTGACCTATTTAACAATTCGTTTTTACAGTCTGAATTCAAAATCTACACACAATACCCCATGATAACATGGTAAAAACATGTTTTTAGAGATTTTTATTGAACCTTTATTTAAAATTAAATACAGAAATATCTAATTAACATAAGAATTCACCCCCCTGAGCCAACACTTTTGGGAGCACCTTTGGGCGCAATTACAGCTATGAGGCTTTCTGGGTACGTTTTTGGTCACCTGACTTGTTTAATATTTGCACATTATTCTTTTAAAACATTCTCTGTCAAGTTTGTTGTTGATCATTGCTAGACAGCCATTTTGAAATGTTGCCATAGATTTTCAAGTAGATTTAAGTCAGACCTGTAACTAGGCCACTCTGGTACAATCAATTTCTTCTTGGTAAGCAACTCCAGTGTAGATTTGTGTTTTAGGTTATTGTCCTGCTGAAAGGTGAATTCATCTTCTAGTATCTGGTGGAAAGCAGACTGACCAGGTTTTCCTCTAGGATTTTGCATGTGCTTAGGCTACATTTATTTTTATCCTGAAAAACTCCCCAGTCCCTTACGATTACAAGTATACCCATAACACTATGCTTGAAAATATGGAGAGTTGTACACAGTAATGTGTTGTATTGGATTTGCCCCAAACATAACACTTTGTATTCAGGACAAAGAGTTAATTGCTTTGCCGCATTTTTTGCAATATTACTTTGGCGCCTTGTTGCAAACAGAATGCATGTTTTAGAATATTTTTATTCTGTACAGGCTTCCTTCTTTTTACTCTGTCAATTAGGTTAGTATTGTGGAGTAACTACAATATTGTTTATCCATCCTCAGTTTTCTCCTATCACAGCCATTAAACTTCGTGACTGTTTTAATGTCACTATTGGTCTCATGGTGAAATCCCTGAGTGGTTTCCTTCCTCTCCAGGACACCTACACCACCTGATGTCACAGGAAGGCCAAAAAGATCATCAAGGACAACAACCACCCGAGCCACTGCCTGTTCACCCCGCTATCATCCAGAAGGCAAGGTCAGTACAGGTCAGTACCCAAGGACGTCAGAGGGCAAAAATCAGTTAACCACCTAACCGAGGATTTAACCTTGCGCAACTCAATTTAACCTTGCGCAATACCCTAGATGCAGTTGCACCCCTAAAAACTAAAAATATCTGTCATAAGAAACTAGCTCCCTGGTATACAGAAAATACACGAGCTCTGAAGCAAGCTTCCAGAAAATTGGAACGGAAATGGCGCCACACCAAACTGGAAGTCTTCCGACTAGCTTGGAAAGACAGCACCGTGCAGTATCGAAGAGCCCTCACTGCTGCTCGATCATCCTATTTTTCCAACTTAATTGAGAAAAATAAGAACAATCCGAAATTTATTTTTGATACTGTCGCAAAGCTAACTAAAAAGCAGCATTCACAAATGGAGGATGGCTTTCACTTCAGCAGTAATACATTTATGAACTTCTTTGAGGAAAAGATCATGATCATTAGAAAGCAAATTACGGACCCCTCTTTAAATCTGCGTATTCCTCCAAAGCTCCATTGTCCTGAGTCTGCACAACTCGGCCAGGACCTAGGATCAAGGGAGATACTAAAGTGTTTTAGTACTATATCTCTTGACACAATGATGAAAATAATCATGGCCTCTAAACCCTCAAGCTGCATACTGGACCCTATTCCAACTAAACTACTGAAAGAGCTGCTTCCTGTGCTTGGCCCTCCTATGTTGAACATAATAAACGGCTCTCTATCCACCGGATGTGTACCAAGCTCACTAAAAGTGGCAGTAATAAAGCCTCTCTTGAAAAAGCCGAATCTTGACCCAGAAATTATAAAAAACTATCGGCCTATATCGAATCTTCCGATCCTCTCAAAAATTTGAGAAAAAGCTGTTGCGCAGCAACTCACTGCCTTCCTGAAGACAAACAATGTATACGAAACGCTTCAGTCTGGTTTTAGACCCCATCATAGCACTGAGACTGCACTTGTGAAGGTGGTAAATTACCTTTTAATGACGTCAGACCGAGGCTCTGCATCTGTCCTCGTGCTCCTAGATCTTAGTGCTGCTTTTGATACCATCGATCACCACATTCTTTTGGAGAGATTGGAAACCCAAATTGGTCTACATGGACAAGTTCTGGCCTGGTTTAGATCTTATCTGTCGGAAAGATATCAGTTTGTCTCCGTGAATGGTTTGTCCTCTGACAAATCAATTGTACATTTCGGTGTTCCTCAAGGTTCCGTTTTAGGACCACGATTGTTTTCACTATATATTTTACCTCTTGGGGATGTCATTCGAAAACATAATGTTAAATTTCACTACTATGCGGACGACGCACAGCTGTACATTTCAATGAAACATGGTGAAGCCCCAAAATTGCCCTCGCTACAAGCCTGTGTTTCAGACATAAAGAAGTGGATGGCTGCAAACGTTTTACTTTTAAACTTGGACAAAACAGAGATGCTTGTTCTAGGTCCCAAGAAACAAAGAGATCTTCTGTTGAATCTGACAATTAATCTGGATGGTTGTACAGTCGTCTCAAATAAAACTGTGAAGGACCTCGGCGTTACTCTGGACCCTGATCTCTCTTTTGAAGAACATATCAAGACTGTTTCAAGGACAGCTTTTTTCCATCTACGTAACATTGCAAAAATCAGAAACTTTCTGTCCAAAAATGTTGCAGAAAAATTAATCCATGCTTTTGTTACTTCTAGGCTGGACTACTGCAATGCTCTACTTTCCGGCTACCCGGATAAAGCACTAAACAAACTTCAGTTAGTGCTAAATACGGCTGCTAGAATCCTGACTAGAACCAAAAAATTTGATCATATTACTCCAGTGCTAGCCTCCCTACACTGGCTTCCTGTTAAGGCAAGGGCTGATTTCAAGGTTTTACTGCTAACCTACAAAGCATTACATGGGCTTGCTCCTACCTATTTTTCCCGATTTGGTCCTGCCGTACATACCTACACGTACGCTACGGTCACAAGACGCAGGCCTCCTAATTGTCCCTAGAATTTCTAAGCAAACGGCTGGAGGTAGGGCTTTCTCCTATAGAGCTCCATTTTTATGGAATGGTCTGCCTACCCATGTGAGAGACGCAGACTCAGTCTCAACCTTTAAGTCTTTACTGAAGACTCATCTCTTCAGTAGGTCCTACGATTAAGTATAGTCTGGCCCAGGAGTGTGAAGGTGAACGGAAAGGCTGGAGCAACGAACCGCCCTTGCTGTCTCTGCCTTGCCGGTTCCCCTCTCTCCACTGGGATTCTCTGCCTCTACCCTATTACAGGGGCTGAGTCACTGGCTTACTGGTGTTCTTCCAGGGGTGCGTCACTTGAGTGGGTTGAGTCACTGACGTGGTCTTCCTGTCTGGGTTGGCGCCCCCCCCCCCCTTGGGTTGCCCCGTGGCGGAGATCTTTGTGGGCTATACTCGGCCTTGTCTTAGGACGGTAAGTTGGTGGTTGGAGACATCCCTCTGGTGGTGTGGGGGCTGTGCTTTGGCAAAGTGGGTGGGGTTATATCCTGCCTGTTTGGCCCTGTCCGGGGGTATCATCGGATGGGGCCACAGTGTCTTCTGATCCCTCCTGTCTCAGCCTCCAGTATTTATGCTGCAGTAGTTTATGTGTCGGGGGGCTAGGGTCAGTCTGTTACATCTGGAGTATTTCTCTTGTCTTATCCGGTGTCCTGTGTGAATTTAAATATGCTCTCTCTAATTCTCTCTTTCTTTCTTTCTTTCTTTCTTTCTTTCTCTCGGAGGACCTGAGCCCTAGGACCATGCCTCAGGACTACCTGGCATGATGACTCCTTACTGTCCCCAGTCCACCTGGCCGTGCTGCTGCTCCAGTTTCAACTGTTCTGCCTGCGGCTATGGAACCCTGACCTGTTCACCGGACGTGCTTGTTGCACCCTCGACAACTACTATGATTATTATTATTTGACCATGCTGGTCATTTATGAACATTTTAACATCTTGACCATGTTCTGTTATAATATCCACCCGGCACAGCCAGAAGAGGACTGGCCACCCCTCATAGCCTGGTTCCTCTCTAGGTTTCTTCCTAGGTTTCTGGCCTTTCTAGGGAGTTTTTCCTAGGGAGTTTTTCCTAGCCACTGTGCTTCTTTCACATGCATTGCTTGCTGTTTGGGGTTTTAGGCTGGGTTTCTGTACAGCACTTTGAGATATCAGCTGATGTACGAAGGGCTATATAAATAAATTTGATTTGATTTGAGTACAGGTGCATCAAAGCGGGGACCGAGAGACTGAAAAACAGCTTCTATCTCAAGGCCATCAGACTGTTAAACAGCCATCACTAACATTGAGTGGCTGCTGCCAACATACTGACTCAACTCTAGCCACTTTAATACTGGAAAAATTTATGTAATCAATTTATCACTAGTCACTTTATATAATGCTTACATACCCTACATTACTCATCTCATATGTATATACTGTACGCTATACCATCTACTGCATCTTGCCATCTTGATGTATTAGATGTATCACTAGCCACTTTAAACAATGCCACTTTATATAATGTTTTCATACCCTACATTACTCATCTCATATGTATATACTGTACTCTATACCATCTACTGCATCTTGCCATCTTGATGTAATGTATCACTAGCTACTTTAAACAATGCCACTTTATATAATGTTTACAAACCCTACATTACTCATCTCATATGTATATACTGTACTCTATACCATCTACTGCATCTTGATGTAATGTATCACTAGCTACTTTAAACAATGCCACTTTATATAATGTTTACAAACCCTACATTACTCATCTCATATGTATATACTGTACTCTATACCATCTACTGCATCTTGATGTAATGTATCACTAGCTACTTTAAACAATGCCACTTTATATAATGTTTTCTTACCCTACATTACTCATCTCATATGTATATACTGTACTCTATACCATCTACTGCATCTTGCCATCTTGATGTAATGTATTACTAGCTACTTTAAACAATGCCACTTTATATAATGTTTACAAACCCTACATTACTCATCTCATATGTATATACTGTACTCTATACCATCTACTGCATCTTGCCATCTTGATGTAATGTATTACTAGCTACTTTAAACAATGCCACTTTATATAATGTTTACAAACCCTACATTACTCATCTCATATGTATATACTGTACTCTATACCATCTACTGCATCTTGCCATCTTGATGTAATGTATCACTAGCTACTTTAAACAATGCCACTTTATATAATGTTTACAAACCCTACATTACTCATCTCATATGTATATACTGTACTCTATACCATCTACTGCATCTTGCCTATGCCGTTCGGGCATCACTCATTCATATATTTTTATGAACATAATCGTATTTATTCCTTTACACTTTTTACAATAAGGTGTTATTGTGAAATTGTTTGGTTATATTACTTGTTAGATATTACTGCATGGTCGGAACTAGAAGCACAAGCATTTCCCTACACTGGCATTAACATCTGCTAACCATGTGTATGTGACAAATACATTTGATTCGATTTGAGTTAGACAGGACGCCTGTATCTTTGTAGTGACTGAGTGTATTGATACACCATCCAAAGTGTAATTAATAACTTCACCATGCTCAAAGGGATATTCAATGTCTGCTTTTTTTTTTACCCATCTACCAATAGGTGCCCTTCTTTGCAAGACATTGGAAAACGTCCCGTCCATTGTGGTTGAATCTGTGTTTGAAATTCACTGCTCAACTGAGGGACCTTACAGATGATTGCATGTGAGGGGTAAAGAGACGGGGTAGTAATTCAAAAAAATCATGTTAAACACTATTATTGAACACAGAGTGAGTCCATGCAACTTATTATGCCCTGTTAAGCAAATGTTTACTCCTGAACTTATTTAGTCTTGCCATAACAAAGGGGTTGAATACTTATTGACTTAAGAGATTTTTGCTTTTCATTTTTGATTAACTTGTAAATATTTCTAAATACATAATTCCACTGAAATTATGGGGTATTGTGTGTAGGCTAGTGACAACAAAATCTATATTTAATCCATTTTAAATTCAGGCTGTAACACAACAATGTAAAAAAAGTCAAGGGGTGTGAATACTTTCTGAAGGCACTGTATTAGGCCTAAACTACAAATCAAACATCTCATAATGTAATTACTGGGAGCTCATATTAATATTACATATGATTTACTAGCCCTGCCCCAGTGATGACTTGAGAAACAGATAATATTATCTGAATGATCAGCAGTAATCTTAAAAGACTGGTGTTTTTTACATTTGAGTTGGTGAGGATAGTCAAACTGGTCTCATAGACCATACATATAACATAGTATATGAAAATCCACGACACTGAAATGAGTATGTTATGTTACGTTTGGTATGGTATGGTGAAATAAGACAGGTTACTTAACTGCAAACACAGAAGTAGGGTGGTTAGTCGGGGAGGAACGGGTAGGTGTATATTTTCATCATAGACAACTTTAGCATTTTAGCTAATAAGCAACTTTGCAACTACTTAGCATGTTAGCAAACCCTAACCTAACTCCTAACCCTAACCTTAAAGAGCCACTGAACATGCCGATTAGCATGTGTTTTCTGTTGCTCAAAATAATTGTCTTGGAGGTGTGTTTCCTGACCAGTTTGGTTGTCCCTCATGAGACACTGTAGATGTGGAAGCGTATTTCACATCCTCAAAATCCCCAGAATTTATAAAAGAAATTCAAGAAATCTGTAATTAATTTTGCAGTTTTTGCAGAGGATGTTTTAGTTGCGCAATTTTACATCTAACTAAGGTGTTTGGTGCAGTATTTCTCAAGTAAAAAAAAATGTGAGACGTGTTGTCTTATGTAAACAAAGTCAGGCTGCTGGGCAGGTCTGTCTCACTGTCTATGCTATTGGATAGAGAGCATCACCGCAGCTGTTCACCGCATGTTAGTGGGCAAATGTACATCGTCAAATCAAAACCCAACCTTCATTTACACGTTGTGACACACGGATGTTCCAAACTCCGTTTTAGATGAGACCAAATTATCCTATTTACACTTTGTAGTCAAGTTTGACACTGGAATAACTGTTTCTGACTCATATCAATACCATATAGGCCATTTTCAAAGGGATTTGTTGTTTTTTAAGGCAGTCGCTCTTTAACCCCTAGCCTAGATAACGTTAGCCACCTAGCTAACATTAGCATTAGCCACCTAGCTAACGTTAGCCACAACAAATTGGAATTTGTAACATATAAAAGGTTAAGCAAATTTGGAACGTTGTAAGAATATTATTTCCAATTCGTAACATATCATACGAACTGTAATCCGTAACATATCATACAAAATGGTTTATGGACATCCACAAATTAATACATACCATAAGAAATGTAACATATCATACTAATTGGAGTGTCCCGGATTTTCATTTACTATGTTACGTCTAACCCCTAGTCCTGGTTGGGATAGTGCAGTGGGAAATGCCTGTAGAGCAACATTATTTTTTGACATTGAACTACTTAACAAAACATTTAAAGGATAGATGATTCTGTAAGTATTAATTTGCCATTCCATGTCAAAATACTGTATTATTTTTATTTTACCAGGCTTGTCAGGTAAGAACAAATTGTTATTTACAATGACGGCCTACCAAAAGGCAAAAGGCCTCCTGCGGGGATGGGGGCTGGGATTAAAAATACAAATAAATTAAATAAAAATGTAGGACAAAACACACATCACGACAAGAGAGACAACACAACACTACATAAAGAGAGACCTAAGACAACAACATAACATGGCAGCAACACATGACAACAACATAGTAGCAACACAACATGACAACAACATGGCAGCAGCACAACATGGTAACAGCACAAAACAGGGTACAGACATTATTGGGCACAGGCAACAGCACAAAGGTCAAGAAGGCAGAGACAACAATACATCACGCAAAGTAGCCACAACTGTCAGTAAGAATGTTCGTGATTGAGTCTTTGAATGAAAAGATGGAAATAAAACTGTCCGGTTTGAGTGTTTTTTGCTGCTCGTTCCAGTGACTAGCTGCAGCGAACTGAAAAGAGGAGCGACCCAGGGATGTGTGCGCTTTGGGGACCTTTAACAGAATGTGATTGGCAGAATGGGTGTTGTATGTGGAGGATGAGGGCTGCAGTAGATATCTCAGATGGGGGGAGTGAGGCCTAAGAGGGTTTTATAAATAAGTATCAACCAGAGGGTCTTGTGACGGGTATACAGAGATGACCAGCTTACAGAAGAGTATAGAGTGCAGTGATGTGTCCCATAAGGAGCATTGGTGGCAAATCTGATGGCCGAATGGTAAAGAACATCTAGCCACTCGAGAGCACCCTTACATACCGATCTATAAATCACGTCTCTGTATGGGTAGGATGGTCATCTGAATAAGGGTTAGTTTGGCAGCTGAGGTAAAATAGGAGCGATTACTTTAGCCTGCAGCTTTGTTTTGTGCTGAGAGAAGGACAGTGTACCGTCTAGACATACTCCCAAGTACTTGTATGAGGTGACTACCTCAAGCTCTAAACCCTCAGAGGTAGTAATCACACCTGTGGGGAGAGGGGCATTCTTCTTACCAAACCACATGACCTTTGTTTTGGAGGTGTTCAGAACAAGGTTAAGGGCAGAGAAAGCTTGTTGGACACTAAGAAAGTGTTTAACACAAAATCTGGGGAGGGGCCAGGTGAGTATAAGTATCATCTGCATATAAATGGATGTGAGAGCTTCCTACTGCCTGAGCTATGTTGTTGATGTATTATCCATCATCACTATCTTACTAGCATGACAGCAAATTGCATTCCTCTGCACTGAATGTAAGCTTCTTAATGAAATGGGATGCAAGGATACAAGGAAAGCAAAACCAATAAGGTAATGTGACACAAGTGTGTGTTTGGATTTGAATGTGTCCTTCACACAGTTGTGGTGCTCTGAGTCAGTGTATATCCTCATTTACCCAGCCTCCTCTTTCTCTCGCCTCCGCCCAGGATTACATCTCCACTGCTTGCCTCATTGACTCCATTAGATTTCAATTATGTCTCCTTTTCCCCCCGTCCTGTAAATCCAGGGAAGTGTTAGAGTAAGGAGAGAAAAGATGCTGTGTGGGGCATGAATAGAGCACGGCTGAGAGAGAGTAATGTAAAAAGATTGGTGGAGATAGAGGCAGAAATATATTATTAAAAGATTGGTGGAGATAGAGGCAGAAATACATTATTAAAAGATTGGTGGAGATAGAGGCAGAAATACATTATTAAAAGATTGGTGGAGATAGATATACACTTGTGTGTACAAGGTAGTTGTTGTGGAATTGGTAGATTACTTGTTAGATATTACTGCATGGTCGGAACTAGAAGCACAAGCATTTCGCTACACTTGCATTAACACCTGCTAACCATGTGTATGTGACAAATACATTTGATTTGATTTGAAATACATTATTAGAAGATTGGTGGAGATAGAGGCAGAAATACATTATTTATTCATAATGATGATTCTGTAATGATTTATAGATAGTGCCCATTAACAGAAGGCAATCTCTTTTTATTTCTGTCTATATTTCTTTGAAGTCTGTTTTATACTCCGGACTGGAACATCAATGCAGGGCAATGGGGGAGTCAAGGCCGTTTGTCCTCTGGAGTGGGATCAGTGTGAGAAAAAGGCTGGACTGTGAGAGTTATCTGTAGCTGTTCTCTCCCTCACCTCCTGCTTCTAAAGCCAATCTCTTTGTCTCCTGGGTCACATTGTGCGTATTGATGATTGGTGTCCTCTCTTAACCTCTCTCTCTTGACAACAAAAAAAGTTTCACTCTTTCCCATTCATTTTTAATGCTCAACGTTGGCAGATAATGTGTCCCAAAAGAGCTACATTCGGTTATGGATTATAAATTTAAGACTATTTTGTGCTATTACTATAAAGAATAGATGTAGTTGAGAAAAACAACAAATTACCATACAGCTAGGATCCTATGCTGCTATATCCATTTTTTGACATAAATTTATGATTGATTTTATACATACACACACACACACACACACACACACACACACACACACACACAAATGTTTCGGTTCACTTAGAAATGGCCTTGTTTTTGAAAGAAAAGCACATTTTTTGTCCATTAAAATAACATCAAATTGATCAGAAATACAGTGTAGACATTGTTAATGTTGTAAATGACTATTGTAGCTGGAAACGGCTGATTTTTAATGGGAATATCTCCATAGGCGTACAGAGGCCCATTATGAGCAACCATCACTCCTGTGTTCCAATGGCACGTTGTGTTAGCTAATCCAAGTTTATAATTTTAAAAGGCTAATTGATCATTAGAAAACCATTTTGCAATGATGTTAGCACAGCTGAAAACTGTTGTTCTGATTGAAGAAGCAATAATACTGGCCTTCTTTAGACAAGTTCAGTATCGGGAGCATCAGCATTTGTGGGTTCGATTACAGGCTCAAAATGGCCAGAAACAAAGACCTTTCTTCTGAAACTCGTCAGTCTATTCTTGTTCTGAGAAATTAAGGCTATTCCATGCGAGAAATTGCCAAGAAACTGAAGATCTCGTACAACGCTGTGTACTAATCCCTTCAAAGAACAGCGCAAACTGGCTCTAACCAGAATAGAAAGAGGAGTGGTAGGCCCCGGTGCACAACTGAGCAAAAGGAGAAGTACATTAGAGTGTCTAGTTTGAGAAACAGACGCCTCACAAGTTCTCAACTGGCAGCTTCATTAAATAGTACCCGCAAAACACCAGTCTCAACGTCAACAGTGAAGAGGCAACTCCGGGATGGTACCCTTCTAGGCAGAGTTGCAAAGAAAAAGCCATATGTCAGACTGACCAATAAAAATAACTGGACAGAGGAACTCTTTTCTTTCAAAAACAAGGACATTTCTAACCCCAAACTTCTGAAAGGTAGTGTCTATAACTTAGAAATGCCTTGTGAGCTTAGTTCAATGGTCATATCCCATGAGAACCCAAAATAGGCTTGTTTTACTCCAATGTTTGTAAACAATGTAAATGTAAACAAACACTGTATAGCCTCAAAACATGGTTAGAACTATCATTTTGACACCATATATCGTCAGTACTTGCATCCATAGCTCTGTCTATGAATTTGAGTAGTTACATTTTCTCCAGGCTCATCCCTCAGCTTTTTACCAAAAAAAGAGGCAGGGGTGACTGCTTTGTTATTGTTTCAACTAAGGATTCTAGCTTACAATTTCTTTGATTAAGACTCAATTCAGAGATCACAAGAATAAAGTACCATCAACTGTATTGAATTGAATAGATTTGTTAATATAGATTCGTATGTGCATGAGAGTGAGTATACTATTCTACCTCTTTGAATGCAAGACAGATAAGGTGCATCACTGAGTAAGTTGAAAACCTATTTAGTTCATGAAACATCCGATTTGATCAGTGACCAATAGAAACCAAAACAATTGCCCTGCTCTAATTGGACCATACTGCAATGCATCATGCAGAAGAGACTTGTAGGGCCAATTACTTGATTGTTTGTGACAACTGTTTACAAAATGTTCTCTTTAAATGTATAAATAGATTCATGTACGTTTCAAACAGGTCAGTAGTACACTTCAAGTCCCCCCAGTTAGCATACTTCCTTTCTGTGTATTTCTACAGTATTGTAGAGTAGGTAAGAACAAGGACTAGTCAGGACATTATTAGAAGGCAATATGATCATGTGACATTCTGCTTCATTGAAATCAATTAGATCAAATTCCATCTATGCACCAATATCACAGCCATTCAGTGATAAAGGCTGTGCCCTGCTTTGCTGTGATATGTGTATCGGTTTCATACCCATGTCTGCCTGTGGCATGTCAACGTTTCTTAAGCATCAGGTAGCCCATGGATAATGGATTGAGCTGGGCACAACAACCTGGCTGGCACTGAAGCTATGGAACCTAATCTGCTAGAACCATGCTGCTGGCAGCGGCTGATACAGCAGACAGGTCTGGTGTTCATTCAGGCCAAATGGCCCTGTTGTATTGGCACAGAGGTGAACAGTCAGCCCAACCATTATCTCAACAAACAGTGGGTGATACTGGAGGCCTAAGCCCACAAAGACAGCCAGGTAGGAGGCAGGGTGTTAATGGAGGCCCAAGCCCACAAAGACAGCCAGGTAGCAGTCAGGGTGCTAATGGAGGCCCAAGTCCACAAAGACAGCCAGGTAGGAGTCAGGGTGTTAATGGAGGCCCAAGTCCACAAAGACAGCCAGGTAGCAGTCAGGGTGTTAATGGAGGCCCAAGTCCACAAAGACAGCCAGATAGCAGTCAGGGTGTTAATGGAGGCCCAAGTCCACAAAGACAGCCAGGTAGCAGTCAGGGTGTTAATGGAGGCCCAAGCCCACAAAGACAGCCAAGTAGGAGGCAGGGTGTTAATGGAGGCCCAAGTCCACAAAGACAGCCAGGTAGCAGTCAGGGTGTTAATGGAGGCCCAAGCCCACAAAGACAGCCAAGTAGGAGTCAGGGTGTTTATGGAGGCCCAAGTCCACAAAGACAGCCAGGTAGCAGTCAGGGTATTTATGGAGGCCCAAGCCCACAAAGACAGCCAGGTAGCAGTCAGGGTGTTAATGGAGGCCCAAGCCCACAAAGACAGCCAGGTAGCATACATGGTGATACTCAGTGGTATAAAGTACTAAAGTAAAAATACTTTAAAGTACTACTTAAGTCGTTTTTTGGGGTATCTGTACTTTACTATTTATATTTTTGCCAACTTTTACTTCACTACATTCCTAAAGAAAATAATGTTCTTTTTACTCCATACATTTTCCCTGACAACCAAAAGTAGTCGTTACATTTTGAAAGGAAAATGGTCCAATTCACACACTTATCAAGAGAGCATCCCTGGTCATCCCTACTGCCTCTGATCTGGCGGACTCACTAAACACAAATGCTTTGTTTGTAAATTATGTATGAGTATTGGAGTGTGCCCCTGGCTATCCGTCAAAAAAAAAATGTATGGTGCCGTCTGGTTTGCTTAATATAAGGAATTTGAAATGGTTTATACTTTTACTTTGAGTACATCTGAGAAATTCCATTTACTTTTGATACTTAAGTATATTTTAAACCAAATACTTTTAGACATTTATTTAGGGTGATAATGGAGGGCCAAGCCCACAAAGACAGTCAGGGTGATTCTGGAGGCCCAAGCCCACAAAGAGCCATGTAGGAGTCACATGTTATCATGATCTGTTGGTTTCAACATTTGAAGACGTAAAATATTTATCTAGGCAAGTCAGTTAAGAACAAATACGTATTTACAATGATGGCCTACACAGGCCAAACTCAGACAACGCTGGGCCAATTGTGCACTGCCCTATGGAACTCCCAATCACGTCCAGTTGCGATACAGCCTCTGATATAATCTTCTCTATAATGTTGAGAAGGTTATGGTCGACTGCCAGATAAAGATAACATGACAAGACAGAGTAAAGAGGCAGAGTAAAACGCCTCTTATTTGGAGCACTCAACAAATAAGGAAGATTGATTTAATTTGCTCACTTTAATCCATTGTTCAGGATGAGTACAGGTGACTTACGTTTCTCAGAGAAAGACATCAGTTCGACGTCCAAACTTTAGTCACTTGTACTGATCCAGAACAATGGATTAAAGTGAGCAAATTAAATTAATCTGCCTTTTTTGTTGAGTGCTCCAACTCTTTTCTGCCTTGAATTAATATTTTTAGAAGTTTGCAGTAGTGCTACTACGACTACTGGTGCTGCTACTACTACTACTATTGCTGGTGCTACTACTACTACTGGTGCTACTACTGCTGGTGCTACTACTACTGGTGCTACTACTATTACTACTGCTGGTGCTACTACTACTAGTGCTACTACGACTACTGGTGCTGCTACTACTACCACTACTACTGCTGGTGCTACTACTATGACTACTGCTACTGCTGGTGCTACTAATGTGCTACTACTACTGGTGCTGCTACTACTACTGCCACTGCTGGTGCTACTACTACAACTACTACTGCTACTGCTACTGCTACTGCTACTACTACTGGTGCTACTACTACTGCTGCTGGTGCTACTACTACTACTACTGCTGCTGGTGCTACTACTACGACTACTGCTGGTGCTACTACTACTGCTGGTGCTACTACTACTGCTGGTGCTACTACTACTGCTGGTGCTACTACTACTGCTGCTGGTGGTGCTACTACTGCTACTGGTGCTACTACTACTACTACTGCTACTACGACTACTGCTGGTGCTACTACTACCACTACTATTGCTGGTGCTACTACTACTACTGGTGCTACTACTACTACTGCTACTATGACTACTGGTGCTGCTACTACTGGTGCTACTACTACTACTACTACTGCTGGTGCTACTTCTACTACTGCTACTACGACTACTGGTGCTGCTACTACTACCACTACTACTGCTGGTGCTACTGCTGCTGGTGCTACTACTGCTGCTGCTACTACTACCACTTCTACTACTACTACTACTACTACTGGTGCTACTACTACTACTGGTGCTACTACTACTAGTGCTGCTACGACTACTGGTGCTACTACTACTGGTGCTACTACGACTACTGGTGCTACTACGACTACTGGTGCTACTACGACTACTGGTGCTGGTGCTACTACTACTACTACTACTGGTGCTACTACTACTGGTGCTACTACGACTACTGGTGCTACTACGACTACTACTGCTGGTGCTACTACTACTACTACTACTACTACTACTACTACTACTACTACTACTGCTATTGCTGCTGCTACTACTACTGGTGCTACTACTACTGGTGCTGCTACGACTACTGGTGCTACTACTGGTGCTACTACTACTGGTGCTACTACTACTACTACTACTGGTGCTACTACTACTGGTGCTGCTACGACTACTGGTGCTACTACTGGTGCTACTACTACTGGTGCTACTACGACTACTGGTGCTGGTGCTACTACTACTACTACTACTACTACTACTACTACTACTACTACTACTACTACTGCTACTACTACTGGTGCTACTACTGGTGCTACTACTACTGGTGCTACTACTACTACTACTACTGCTGGTGCTACTTCTACTACTGCTACTACGACTACTGGTACTGCTACTAGTACCACTACTACTACTGCTACTACGACTACTGGTGCTGCTACTACTACTACTACTACTGCTGCTGGTGCTACTACTACTGGTGCTACTACTACTGGTGCTACTACGGCTACTGGTGCTACTACTACTGCTGGTGCTACTACTACTGGTGCTGCTACGACTACTGGTGCTACTACTACTGGTGCTACTACTACTGGTGCTACTACGACTACTGGTGCTACTACGACTACTGGTGCTACTACGGCTACTACTGCTGGTGCTACTACTACTACTACTACTACTACTACTACTACTACTACTACGACTACTGGTGCTGTACTATTACCACTACTACTGCTGGTGATACTACTACTACTGGTCCTACTACCACTACTGCTACTATGACTACTGGTGCTGCTACTACTGCTGGTGCTACTACTACTACTACTACTACTACTACTACTACTACTACTACTACTACTACTACTACTACTACTGGTGCTACCACTGCTGTGCTACTACTACTGCTGGTGCTACTACTGCTACTACGACTACTGTTGCTGCTACTACTACTATGACTACTACTGGTGCTGCTACTACTGCTGGTGCTACTACTGCTGTGCTACTCCTACTACTTGTGCTACTAAAATTTTTTGATCATATTACTCCAGTGCTAGCCTCCCTACACTGGCTTCCTGTTAAGGCAAGGGCTGATTTCAAGGTTTTACTGCTAACCTACAAAGCATTACATGGGCTTGCTCCTACCTATCTTTCCGATTTGGTCCTGCCGTACATACCTACACGTACGCTACGGTCACAAGACGCAGGCCTCCTAATTGTCCCTAGAATTTCTAAGCAAATGGCTGGAGGCAGGGCTTTCTCCTATAGAGCTCCATTTTTATGGAATGGTCTGCCTACCCATGTGAGAGACGCAGACTCAGTCTCAACCTTTAAGTCTTTACTGAAGACTTATCTCTTCAGTAGGTCCTATGATTAAGTATAGTCTGGCCCAGGAGTGTGAAGGTGAACGGAAAGGCTGGAGCAACGAACCGCCCTTGCCGTCTCTGCCTTGCCGGTTCCCCTCTCTCCACTGGGATTCTCTGCCTCTAACCCTTTTACAGGGGCTGAGTCACTGGCTTACTGGTGTTCTTCCTTGCCGTCCATGGGAGGGGTGCGTCACTTGAGTGGGTTGAGTCACTGACGTGGTCTTCCTGTCTGGGTTGTCGCCCCCCCTTGGGTTGTGCCATGGCGGAGATCTTTGTGGGCTATACTCGGCCTTGTCTTGGGACGGTAAGTTGGTGGTTGTAGACATCCCTCTAGTGGTGTGGGGGCTGTGCTTTGGCAAAGTGGGTGGGGTTATATCCTGCCTGTTTGGCCCTGTCCGGGGGTATCATCGAATGGGGCCACAGTGTCTTCTGATCCCTCCTGTCTCAGCCTCCAGTATTTATGCTGCAGTAGTTTATGTGTCGGGGGCTAGGGTCAGTCTGTTACATCTGGAGTATTTCTCTTGTCTTATCCGGTGTCCTGTGTGAATTTATATATGCTCTCTCTAATTCTCTCTTTCTTTCTTTCTTTCTTTCTCTCGGAGGACCTGAGCCCTAGGACCATGCCTCAGGACTACCTGGCATGATGACTCCTTGCTGTCCCCAGTCCACCTGCTGCTCCAGTTTCAACTGTTCTGCCTGCGGCTATGGAACCCTGACCTGTTCACCGGACGTGCTTGTTGCACCCTCGACAACTACTATGATTATTATTATTTGACCATGCTGGTCATTTATGAACATTTTAACATCTTGACCATGTTCTGTTATAATATCCACCCGGCACAGCCAGAAGAGGACTGGTCACCCCTCATAGCCTGGTTCCTCTCTAGGTTTCTTCCTAGGTTTTTTGCCTTTCTAGGGAGTTTTTCCTAGGGAGTTTTTCCTAGCCACCGTGCTTCTTTCACATGCATTGCTTGCTGTTTGGGGTATTAGGCTGGGTTTCTGTACAGCACTTTGAGATTTCAGCTGATGTACGAAGGGCTATATAAATAAATTTGATTTGATTTTGATTTGATTACTACTGCTGGTGCTACTACTACTGCTGGTGCTGCTACTACTTCTGGTGCTACTACTACTACTACTGCTGGTGCTACTACTACTGTGCTACTACTGCTGTGCTACTACTACTTCTGGTGCTACTACTACTACTACTGCTGGTGCTACTACTACTGCTGGTGCTACTACTACTACTACTGCTGGTGCTACTACTACTACTGCTGGTGCTACTACTACTGCTGGTGCTACTACTGCTGTGCTACTACTGCTGTGCTACTACTGCTGTGCTACTACTACTTCTGGTGCTACTACTACTACTACTGCTGGTGCTACTACTACTGCTGGTGCTACTACTACTACTACTGCTACTCCTGCTGGTGCTACTACTACTACTACTGCTGGTGCTACTATTACTACTACTGCTGGTGCTACTACTGCTGGTGCTACTACTACTACTACTACTACTACTACTACTACTACTACTACTACTACTACTACTACTACTACTACTACTACTACTACTACTACTGGTGCTACTACTACTACTACTACCGATCCTTGACTTCGGCGATGTCATTTACAAAATAGTCTCTCATTGGCTGGCCCTCGCTTCATATCCGTCGCCAAACCCACTGGCTCCAGGTCATCTATAAGTCGTTGCTAGGTAAAGCCTCACCTTATCTCAGCTCACTGGTCACCATAGCAGCACCCACCCGCAGCACGCGCTCCAGCAGGTATATTTCACTGGTCACCCCCAAAGCCAATTCCTGCTTCGACCGCCTTTCCTTCCAGTTCTCTGCTGCCAATGACTGGAACGAACTGCAAAAATCACTGAAGCTGGAGACTCATATCTCCCTCACTAGCTTTAAGCACCAGCTGTCAGAGCAGCTCACAGATCACTGCACCTGTACATAGCCCATCTGTAAATAGCCTATCCAACTACCTCATCACCATATTGTTATTCATTTTATTTATTTTGCTCCTTTGCACCCCAGTATCGCTACTTGCACACTCATCTTCTGCACATCTACCATTCCAGTGTTTAATTTGCCATACTGTAATAATTTCGCCACTATGGCCTATTTATTGTCTCACCCCCCTTATCCTACCTCATTTGCACACACTGTATATAGACTTTCTCTACTGTATTATTGACTGTATGTTTGTTTATTCCATGTGTAACTCTGTGTTGTTGTATGTGTCGCACTGCTTTGCTTTATCTTGGCCAGGTCGCAGTTGTAAATGAGAACTTGTTCTCAACTAGCCTACCTGGTTAAATTTACATTTACATTTACGTCATTTAGCAGACGCTCTTATCCAGAGCGACTTACAGTAGTGAATGCATACAGTTTTTTTTTCTGTGCTGGCCCCCCGTGGGAAAATAAATAAAGGTGAAAATGAATACATAAATAAATACTACTACTACTACTGCTGGTGCTACTACTACTACTGCTGCTGGTGTTTCTACTACTACTATTGGTGCTACTGCTACTGCTGGTGCTACTACTGCTGGTGCTACTACTACTACTACTACTACTACTACTGCTGGTGCTACTACTACTACTACTACTACTACTACTACTGGTGCTACTACTGCTGGTGCTACTACTAGTACTACTACTACTACTGGTGCTACTACTGCTGGTGCTACTGCTGGTGCTACTACTAGTACTACTACTACTATTGGTGCTACTACTGCTGGTGCTACTACTACTGGTGCTACTACTGCTGGTGCTACTACTACTGGTGCTACTACTATTAGTGCTACTACTGCTGGTGCTACTACTGCTGGTGCTACTACTACTGCTGGTGCTACTACTGCTACTACTAGTGCTACTACTAGTGCTACTACTACTACTGGTGCTACTACTGCTGGTGCTACTACTGGTGCTCCTACTGCTGGTGCTACTACTGCTGGTGCTACTACTACTACTGCTGGTGCTACTACTACTACTACTGCATTATAGATAGACTCCTGATGGTAAATTGAATGGACTGTTCCTACCAATATAATCACATCTCTAGTGCATCATAAGGCCCAGTTTACAAGCATGGGAGAGTAATGAAATGGACAGGTTGGAAAAGCCATCAGTGGACAGAGACAGACAGACAGACAGACAGACAGACAGACAGACAGACAGACAGACAGACAGACAGACAGACAGGGCACGTTGGCCCAGAGAAATGGACTATCCAGATTAATTAACTGTCCCGAGAGAACTATAAAGCAATGGTCATTACCAATGGTTCCTGCTATAACAGTTCATCTTTAAAATCCATATTCTCATTTGACAATAAGGGCGATTTATTCCTAAGGGGACAAGAACACATGGGGAAACATCTAAGCCAGCTAAAATAACATTTGATGTAAAAAAATTATTGAGGTTAGTCTAGTATTTTACTTGACCCTAGGCACAAATTAATCACATCAATCGTTGGGACAGGCATGGGCTGTTCGGTCAGACAGTAGCTAAGCAAAATATATGACAAATGCTTTACACTCATTCAAAAATATATCTTTTGAGTTTGTACAACATGAATAAGACATGTCCTACAGTATATAGTTCTTAACCCTGACCTTTAAGACAAGAGCTATTCTAACACTTGAGAAAAAAAAATATCCTGATTATTCCATGGGCTCAGATAGTAGGGGGGAAATCTTTCTCATCTCTTTTGGGATGTGAAAAGGTGATTGAGTGTATAATAAAACTCCAGGGAGGGCGTTTTCATTATCTCCAGACAACTACTGGAATGGATCAAACAGCACAAAGAGAGATATTTGGCAAACGATCATTTGACTCCTCTTTTCCCCCCGATAAATGGTTTCTTCAAGAAAGACTGGATTTAAACCCTTCATTCTGAATTAGGAGATTCCCACACACTCTCTGACAGCCTCCCACGCCGGATGGCCGTGTGCGTGCACTGCCTCAATGACACACTGCACACCCACTCTGGAGGCCAAAAAAAACAAAAAAACGCAGGCAGATTTCATTACACAGACACTTAGAAGGAGAATCAATACAACCTTAGCAACATGTTACAGTGCTCTTCAAAACATCTCACATTGAAGGGCAGGAGATAGCAGCGTCTGCTGGTAGTAAGAGGGCACCGATGTAGGGAATGGTTGCATCACAGGTTTCCCCTCCCTGGCTGGTGTTGAAGGAAGCTGTGAGAGCTGGGATGATGCAGGGATGATGACTGAGGAAAATGAAAGAACTGAGAAAGGAGCCCATTTAAGATGGTATAGAAGGTCCTACTGCAAATGTCATCATAGATTGCTAGTGATAGCCTATGTGGTCAAACAAAATGCAAAAAGAAAATTAATGGATTATATGTAATATCTGATATCAAAGACAATAGTCCCCTCCTGTACTCCCTGTTCACCCAGGCTGAGTGGCCAAGCAAGACTCCAACACCATCATTAAGTTTGTTGATGACACAACAGTGGTAGGCCTGATCACCGATAACAACGAGACAGCCTATAGGGAGGAGGTCAGAGACCTGGCAGTGTGGTGCCAGGACAACAACCTTTCCCTCAACGTGAGCAAGACAAAGGAGCTGAGCATGGACCAGTAGGAAAAGGAGGGCCAAACATTCCCCCTTTCACAACGACGGAGCATGTTCTAAAGTGAATACTGGAACAATAATTCTAACATAGAATGTGGGGAATGAATGGTCAGAGACCATCTAAAGAATAATAATGTAATTTTGGTTGTTATTTTGTGATGTCATTAAAAATGTTAAAAGTCTCCACGTACAAAGTCTCCATCCTCTACGTTGCGTATGAAATATGAAAAATGATCAAAGTGTTTTTAAGAGAGGGATAAATCTTAGAAACTATAATAGGAAATTGTTTCTATAACTTTGTACAAGTGAGTAGTCACCGCCCCTTGAGTAAGGTCAGAGAGCGTCAGCCTCACGAACCGCCCCTTTTGAATGAACTGTATAAAACGGTGGGTTAAGAATTAACATATCAGACCAGAGAGGCATGTGAGCTGCAGCTCACGTCCAAAGTGGTTCGAACTCTGAATATCAACACGAGGTAGAGGCGAGAAGCTCACCTCCTGGACAATCACTGGTACGGCTGATTAGCTGTCCTAAGTATCTAGAAAAGCGAATTTAAGTGGGACCATCCACCACTCTTCAAACCATCCTATTCTACTACTCTCATCACCCCACTGAGAACCATCGATACGGCTGGCTAGCCTATCTTCAAATAATCATGTTCCAGAGCAAGTGAAAGCAGAGTCAGCTATAAAAGTTTGTGAGTGGTTTTGGTGACAAGCTGAATTTCTTCAGCCTCCTGAGGTTGAAGAGGCGCTGCTGCGCCTTCTTCACCACGCTGTCTGTGTGGGTGGACCATTTCAGTTTGTCTGTGATGTATATGCCGAGGAACTTAAAACCTTCCACCTTCTCCACTACTGTCCCGTCGATGTGGATAGGGTGCTGCTCCCTCTGCTGTTTCCTGAAGTCCATGATCATCTCTTTTTTTTTTTACATTGAGTGTGAGGTTATTTTCCTGACACCACACTCCGAAAGCCCTCACCTCCTCCCTGTCGGCTGTCTCGTCGTTGTTGGTAATCAAGCCTACCACTGTAGTGTCGTCTGCAAACTTGATGATTGAGTTGGAGGCGTGAATGGCCACGCAGTCATGGGTGAACAGGGAGTACAGGAGAGGGCTGAGAACGCACCCTTGTGGGGCCCCAGTGTTGAGGATCAGCAGGTGGAGATGTTGTTTCCTACCCTCACCACCTGGGGACGACCCGTCATGAAGTCCAGGACCCAGTTGCACAGGGCGGGGTCGAGACCCAGGGTCTCGAGCTTAATGACGAGTTTGGAGGGTACTATGGTGTTAAATGCTGAGCTGTAGTCAATGAACAGCATACTTACATAGGTATTCCTCTTGTCCAGATGAGTTAGGGCAGTGTGCAGTGTGATTGCGATTGCGTTGACTGTGGACCTATTGGGGCGGTAAGCAAATTGGAGTGGGTCTAGGGTGTCAGGTAGGGTGGAGATGATATGGTCCTTGACTAGTCTCTCAAAGCACTTCATGATGACGGAAGTGAGTGCTACGGGGCGATAGTCATTTAGCTCAGTTACCGTAGCTTTCTTGGGAACAGGAACAATGGTGGCCCTCTTGAAGCATGTGGGAAGAGCAGACTGCCGGCAGCCTTGCGAGGGTAAACACGTTTAAATGTTTTACTCACGTTAGCTGCAAGGAAGGAGAGCCAGCAGGTTTTGGTTGCGGGCCGTGTCAGTGGCACTGTATTGTCCTCAAAGAGATCAAAGAAGTTGTTTAGTTTGTCTGGGAGCAAGATATCGTGGTCCGCGACGGGGCTGGTTTTCCTTTTGTAGTCCGCGATTGACTGTAGACCCTGCCACATACCTCTCTTGTCTGAGCCGTTGAACTGCGACTCTACTTTGTCTCTATACTGATGCTTAGCTTGTTTGATTGCTTTGCGGAGGGAATAGCTATTCTGTTTGTATTCGGTCATGTTTCCGGTCACCTTGCCCTGATTAAAAGCAGTGGTTCGCGCTTTCAGTTTTGCGCAAATGCTACCGTCAATCCACGGTTTCTGGTTGGGAAAGGTTTTAATAGACGCTGTGGGTACAACATCACCGATGCACTTGCTAATAAACTCGCTCACCGAATCAGCGTATTCATCAATGTTATTGTCCGACGCTATGCGGAACATATCCCAGTCCACGTGATCGAAGCAATCTTGAAGCGTGGAATCAGATTGGTCGGACCAACGTTGAACAGACCTGAGCACGGGCGCTTCCTGTTTTAGTTTCTGTCTATTGGCTGGGAGCAACAAAATGGAGTCTTGGTCAGATTTTCTGAAAGGAGGGCGGGTGAGGGCTTTGTATGCATCGCGGAAGTTAGAATAACAATGATCCAGGGTTTTGCCAGCCCGAGTCGCACATACGATCTGCTGATAAAATTTCTCAGGATATGTGGTTTCCAGCTTACATAGAGTCAAATTAAATTATTTTAGGGCCGTCAATGTGTCTGCTTGGGGAGGATATACACGACTGTGATTATGATCCAATAGAATTCTCTTGGTAGATAATGCGGTCGGCATTTGATTGTAAGGAATTCTAGGTCAGGTTGTAAAACTTATGTCATAGCCAGATGAAAAAGGAACATGACCCCCTTTAAAGTTGAAAAGTGTTCTAACGTTCAGGTACGGATTACCGACCGGGCAAGCAGGGTTTGGGGCCCCGTGGTAGCATATGAACACGTCATAAAACATGGAAAAATGTGTAGAATTGCAGGGAATTAACTTTAAAACTGAATAATGTTCTATCAGTCTCATGGCAAAATTTGTATTTTTATTTTATTTTATTTAACCTTTATTTAACTAGGCAAGTCAGTTAAGAACAAATTCTTATTTACAATGACGGCCGAGGAACAAAGGGTTAATTGCCTTGTTCAGGGGCAGAACGACAGATTTTTACCTTGTCAGCTCGGGGATTCGATCTAGCAACCTTTAATAGCATGAGATTAGCTATAAAACTGCACTCTGCCGCATGGCAAAATGTATAGAATTGCAGAAAGTTCTACAAATTCTTACAGTCTCAAGTCAAAATTAGACATTCATCAAAGTTCTCAAATGTAATATTTAAAAGTTGTTCCAAACGTGAAATTTCAAAATGTTTATGGTTAAGTTTAAGCATTAAAGGGATAATCCAACCCAAACCACTAATTCCTATGATTAACAGTGTTAAATAAAAGTAATATGTGAAAACAACAATTTTGTGAACAAATGTTACATATGCTCGTTATAACAAGGCTGGTGGAAACGTGAAAATCGTTATTGGAAATCTGTTGCATCTCTACTACGAAACCCACAATGCAATGTTCTTTCTCTCTGGGCTGGCTGGCTGGCTAGTTAGCTAGAAAACATACAGTTGAAGTCGGAAGTTTACATACACTTAGATTGGAGTCATTAAAACTCGTTTTTCAACCACTCCACAAAGTTCTTGTTAACAAACTATAGTTTTGGCAAGTCGGTTAGGACATCTACTTTGTGCATGACAAGTAATTCTTCCAACAATTGTTTACAGACAGATTATTTCACTTATAATTCACTGTATCGCCATTCTAGAGGGTCAGAAGTTTACATACACTAAGTTGACTGTGACTTTAAACAGCTTGGAAAGTTCCAGAAAATGATGTCATAGCTTTAGAAGCTTCTGATAGGCTTATTGACATCATTTGAGTCAATTGGAGGTGTACCTGTGGATGTATTTCAAGGCCTACCTTCAAACTCAGCGCCTCTTTGCTTGACATCATAGGAAAGTGAAAAGAAATCAGCCAAGACCTCAGAAAAAAAATTGTAGACCTCCACAAGTCTGGTTCATCCATGGGAGCAATTTCCAATTGCCTGAAGGTACCACATTATTCTGTACAAACAATAGTACGCAAGTATAAACACCATGGGACCACGCAGCCATCATACCGCTCAGGAAAGAGACACGTTCTGTCTCCTAGAGATGAACATACTTTGGTGCAAAAAGTGCAAATCAATCCCAGAACAACAGCAAAGGACCTTGTGAAGATGCTGGAGGAAACAGGTACAAAAGTATCTATATCCACAGTAAAACGAGTCCTATATCGACATAACCTGAAAGGCCGCTCAGCAAGGAAGAAACCACTGCTCCAAAACCGGCATAAAAAAAGCCAGACTACAGTTTTCAACTGCACATGAGGACAAAGATTGTACTTTTTGGAGAAATGTCCTCTGGTCTGATGAAACAAAAATAGAACTGTTTGGCCATAATGACCATCGTTATGTTTGGAGGAAAAAGGGGGAGGCTTGCAAGCCGAAGAACACCATCCCAACCGTGAAGTACAGAATTTTCACAAGGATTAAATGTCAGGAATTGTGAAAAACTTAGTTTAAATGTATTTGGCTAAGGTGTATGTAAACTTCCGACTTCAACTGTAGCTACACACAATAATACCAAAGTCAATATCAGCACATGAAGTAACTAGCTAGCTGTAAAATTGCCAAAACAAACTGCTCTGTTTGTTTTGGCAAACTGCTCTGTTCAAACGTTGCCAACTCCTCAGTAAGGAAAGTAGCTATTGGCTGTCCTAAAAGTCGCTAGAAGTCACTAAATGACGTCATCACCTAATTTGCATAACTGGCCATGTGCATGTAATTGTGATGGACGCTGTAGGAGAGAGGAATAACGTCGTGGGAGAGACAAAAGTGAGTAAAAAACACCCTAAATATGTTTAGAACTACAAATGAACTTTCTTCTGTCGATTCTTGTTTTTCTTAATGTCACAATTCCAACCTCCTTTATCCGGGCTTGGGACTGGCAAAAGTCACCCAAAAGAGACACTGGCAGAGTTACTTAGTTTTATAGTTTATTTTTTAGTATATTTTTTATTTAGTTTTCTTAATTTGGTTTGGTTTTTAACTTTATGGTCCACTTAGGATCCTACAACAAGTCACAGTAAAACATGACCATTTTTAACCATAACATGTTTTACATTTTTTTTGTATACAATCTACATTAACATTCTAAATGGACCAAAAAGAGACAATAGAAAAAACAGTCAATGGCAATGTGAGAAAATTATGGTAACTAGTCTGGCCCTAATTCAGGTTAATAGTTTTTTTCCCCCCAGACCCCCCCTCCACACACACACACACAGGCCATGCTGGCTCACAGAAAGAGTGGGTCATCGTCAATTTGGTCAAGGCTCTCTATGGCAGGTTCAGCAACTGAGGGAGCTGACTTAAATGAGTAAGCAGCTGATCTGTCAAAAAGTTGCAAAACATTATCAGGCAGCTGGTGCTCATAGCAAGCCTCACCAGACAGCTTCAGTCCATATCAAATGTACAGGATGGAGTTAAGGGTCTGCAAGGACATCTGATTTCTAAGTTTGCTTTTTACCACACTCATCTGGCTGAATACTCTCTCGACTTCAGCATTCGAATGTGGCAAGGACAACACAGACACAGCAGCCATGGCAAGTTCTTGAAACGGGTTGATATCAGCTGCATCCCTGAACTTCCAAATCTCACTCCAGAAGCCCAGTGTTTTTTTTGTCTCATTCCATTTACTAAGATGGATGGCACGCCATTGCTGGACAATCTTATCTATCTCTGCAGGGGAGTAGCCAAGGAGCTTGGCTATTTTTTCTATTTCTCTAGGGCTCTTATTGTGCTTTAGAGTTTCCTCCGCATTGAAAACTGACATGTACTGCAATGCTTTGATGTTGTCCGGCAGTCTCACCCTCAACTCATTAGTGAGGGAGATGGTGAAGGCTATACACCGCATTCGGACATTGTTTTCATCCTCAGGCGCAAGGTGGAGCTTAGCTGTCTTTGACTCAAAAAGGTAAACAAGGTACGGTTTGGGACTGAAGTATCCAGCTATTGGCCCTTTGAGTACATCAACATTTGCCAGTGGATTCAGCACCCTGCTGCTCACAGACTTGATCAGGCTAACCAAGCTATCAAGTAGCTTAAGAGGATCTACTTGCTCTCCCTCAAAAGCCTTGATGGCCAACTGTACCTCACCCAGCACTGACTTCAAAAAAGTCAGATACAATATGTTTTGAGGATCACTGTACATGGAGTATAAAACCTCAGCCATGTAGCATTGTTCACTGGACTTGGTGACTGCGAAATGCAGCCTAAGCTCCTCCCACTGGTCCAAAATGCGTGAAACCACAGGTTCAATGGAGAGCCAACGTGTGGCACACACCTTGGTTATCTGTAAAGGTCTCTCCCCACAGTTGATGGTCTCATATATGGCCTTGTAGGCCTCTCTGCGCTTTGGAGACACTGAAAACCAGTTATAAGTCTCTCCTACCAAGTACTCCACGCTACGGGGGATTGTGTCATTGGAAGCATGACTTACAGCAAGCTGCAGAGAGTGGCACACACAGCGAATAAGAACCAAATATTTGAGGCCATACTCCTCCAGCACTTTATGAACCCCATAAATTCCATTAATCCCCGTCATAACAGAGGCATTGTCAGTCCCTATCCCCAGGAGTTTCTCTTTTTTAAGACAAAACTTTGAGGAAAGCCACAACAGCACGGGCTATAGATTTGGCATCTCCTCCCTCCAACTCAACAAGCCCCAGAAATGTTGATACAATTGTCTGCTTGGTGTCACTAAAGTACCTTATCACAACCCCCAGGTACTTAGAAACACTTACATCCGTGGACTCATCGAGGAGGAGGCTGAAACGCTGGTCACCCACATCTGCGACCAACTTTTTCAGAAAGTATGGTGCTAGAACACCATGAATCATTTCTGTGCACATTGTTCTGTGCATTTTGAAGTGGGTAGCAGCAGTGGAGTCTGAGAAAGCAGCTCTACATGCTTCTCCAATGTGATCACATGCCAGCATGGAACAGTGTTCAGCGATAGCTAATGCCATGGTGGCATCAGCCTTTTTTGCAGAGTAAATTTTTTTAACCATAAATGGCAGCTTGTTTTGGGTGGAACTGTTATAAGAACTGCCTTTTGAACTGCCTTTTGAGTATGTTTGAACTGCCTTTTGAGTATGTTTTGGAGTTGTCATGTGTTTTTTTTTTACATCACTAAGTTTGCTGTAGAAATCAGCCATACAATACAGGCAGTATACCCGTGTATCATCTCCAATAAACAGCTTCAACCAGCCTTTGAATTCAGGGTTTGATTCCCACTCCTTTCTGTATTTTTGAATATACAGTTTAGACTGAGACATGATGAGCTAGCCAGCTAGATGTTTAGCTTATGTCACAGAGAGGCACACACACAGTGGACAAGGTGAGTAAGTGATTTATTTTTGTGCAGTGATTTATTTTAGACAAAGAACATTTTACAATTACATCCCGCCCTGAATGTAAGCCAGGGCGGGATCAGCCAGCAGTCAGAGCCAGCTTCCCGCATGTGCTATTCATTTGGCCTGGACGCGGAGGGGTGAACATCTCCTGCTCTGACTGCAGCTGGGAGGGACTGCTGCGCGAGGACTGGGCCGCCTGTGAGTGCTTTGGGACAGGGGTGGGGCCCACGGCAGCACCCGTTGAGAAGAGTAAGAACGATATGTGCTTTCACATCAGAGTCTCCAATAACACCAGAAAAAGTCGCTAGATTTGTCGCTAATCAATTTTTTGAAAATGTGTCGCTAGAGGGGTCTGAATACTCGCTAAATATAGCGACAAAGTCGCTAAGTTGGCAACACTGGCTCTCTGCCACTGAGATATAAATGGCATCTCTGCCCACAGAGATAATTTTGAGGAGATGGGAAATCCATTATAAATCGTATTAACGGTCATTGTGTACGTTGCCCATGCGTCGTCAATGGGACACGCGGTGCATTCTGGGTGATTCTGGGACAAAGAGAGCTCTCCTTCAAGTTGTGAATGGTAGTTAAATGGGAGCTAACTCAAAAACCGAACATTAGCATGAATTCCGTAAACAAGAAGTACAAACATTGCAAATATTTTCCAAGATGTGAGATTACTTGTTCTCTGTAATATATAGCTTTGGAATCGTTCCATTACCTACTTTTGAGGAAAATAGGCAGGTGTCTCGAATCATACCCTGATTAGCTTAGCAACCGCAAGACAAAGCATGACAAGGTGAATGCGATGGGTCAACAGTCAGTTGGGTGGGGCGATTTTCCATTCAATGCCCAATGGGATTCCTATCACCTCCTTTCTGTAATGCGTTTCTGTTTCCCACAGAAGCAGGGTGCATTGCGACATGGTACTTGCAGGAGAAAAATAGTTCAATAATTTGGACACTGTTTAGGTTGACCACATCTAAACGAAATGTACAGTGCCTTCGGAAAGTATTCAGACCCATTACACTTTTTCCCCATTTTGTTACGTTACAGCCTAATTCTAAAATTGATTAAATAAAACATTTTCCTCAGCAATCTACACACAATACCCCATAATGACAAAGCGAAAACAGATTTTTTGAAATGTTTAATGGAGAAAAAAACCCAAAAATACCTTATTGACATAAGTATTCAGACCCTTTGCTATGAGACTCGAAATTGAGCTCAGGTGCATCCTGTTTCCATTGATCATTGAGATGTTTCTACTTGGAGTCCACCTGTGGTCAATTTAATTTATTGGACATGATTTGGAAAGGCACACACTTGTCTATATAATGTCCCACAGTTGACAGTGCATGTCAGAGCAAAAATCAAGCCATGAGGTCAAAGGAATTGTCCGTAGAGCTCTGAGACAGGATTGTGTCGAGGCACAGATCTGGGGAAGGGAACCAAAACATTTATGGAGCATTGAAGCTCCCCAAGAACACAGTGGCCTCCATCATTCTTGAATGTAAGAAGTTTGGAACCACCAAGACTCTTCCGGCCAAACTGAGGAATCGGGGGAGAAGGGCCTTGGTCAGGGAGGTGACAAGGAACCCGATCGTCACTCTGACAGAGCTCTAGAGCTCCTCTGTGGAAATGGGATAACCTTCCAGAAGGACAACCATCTCTGCAGCACTCCACCAATTAGGCCTTATGGTAGTGGCCAGAAAGAAGCCACTCCTCAGTAAAAGTCACATGACAGCCCGCTTGCAGTTTGCCAAAAGGCAACTAAATGACTCTCAGACCATGAGAAACAAGATTCTCTGGTCTGATGAAACCATGATTGAAACCAACTCTTTTGCCTGAATGCAAAGCGTCACGTCTGGAGGAAACCTGGCACCATCCCTACGGTGAAGCATAGTGGTGGCAGCATCATGCTGCAGGGATGTTTTTCAGTGGTAGGGACTGGGAGACTAGTCAGGATCGAGGCAAAGATGAATAGATTAAAGTACAGAGAGGTCATTGATGAACACTTGCTCCAGAGCGCTCAGGACCTGACTGGGGTGAAGGTTCACCTTCCAACAGGACAACGGCCCTAAGCACACAGCCAAGACAATGCAGGAGTGGCTTCAGGACAAGTCTCTAAATGTCCATGAGTGGCCCAGCCATATCCCGGATTTGAACCCGATCGAACATCTCTGGAGAAACCTGAAAATAGCTGTGTAGCAATGCCCCCCATTCAATCTGACAGAGCTTGAGAGGATCTACAGAGAAGAATGAGTGAAACTCCCCAAATACAGGTGTGCCTAGCTTGTAACGTCATACCAAAGAAGAATTGAGGCTGTTATTTCTGCCCAAGGTGCTTCAACAAAGTACTGAGTAAAGGGTTTGAATACTTATGTAAATGTAATATCAGTTTTTTACTTTTAATAAATTTGCTACAATTTCAAAAAAAAAAGAAGAAGCTTTTGCTTTGTCATTATGGGGTATTGGGTGTAGATTGATAAGGAAACATTTGTTTTAATCAATTTTAGAATAAGATTGTAATGTAACAAAATGTGGCAAAAGTCAAGGGGTTTGAATACTTTCTGAATGTACTGTATACTGTCTTGACCATATAAACGGATGAATGTGTTCTAGACAGTATGCCCATACCATCTATTGGCTGATTTGGCGATCTGGAGTGCAGGTAATTGTTTTAAAAGCGGTATGAAATGTGATAGTGTTTACCCCTATATACAGTGACGAGAATTATGTAGCTAACGATTTCCAGATTTTCACAGGATGGACCACGTAGAAGTTAAATCATGGGGAAACATATTTTACACAGCAAATTGACAGGAGTTTCATGCTTTTTTTTCTGGGGGTGGATTATTCCTTTAACTCAGAATTTTTAAGGTACGTTAAGGCATATAAAAACCGGCCCCCAAAAATATAACAAAATATACATTTTCAGGTGGGAGGGCCTACTGGATGTAGGTGTCCCGGGGCCACAGATGCGGTGATCCAGCCCTGCTATCGTTATAGCAGACAGTGTACCTTTTTCTTTGTCCAAATACTTACAGTTGAAGTCGGAAGTTTACATACACCTTAGCCAAATACATTTAAACTCAGTTTTTCACAATTCCTGACATTTAATCCTTGTAAAAATTCCCTGTCTTAGGTCAGTTAGGATCACCACTTTATTTTAAGAATATGAAATTTCAGAATAAAAGTAGAGAGAATCATTTATTTCAGCTTTTATTTCTTTCATCACATTCCCAGTGGGTCAGAAGTTTACATACACTCAATTAGTATTTGGTAGCATTGCATTTCAATTGTTTAACTTGGGTCAAACGTTTCGAGTAGCCTTCCACAAGCTTCCCACAATAAGTTGGGTGAATTTTGGCCCATTCCTCTGACAGAGCTGGTGTAACTGAGTCAGGTTTGTAGGCTTCCTTACTAGCACATGCTTTTTCAGTTCTGCCCACAAATCTTCTATAGGATTGAGGTCAGGTCTTTGTGATGGCCACTCCATTACCTTGACTTTGTTGTCCTTAAGCCATTTTGCCACAACTTTGGAAGTTTGCTTGGGGTCATTGTCCATTTGGAAGACCCATTTGCAACCAAACTTTAACTTTCTGACTGATGTCTTGAGATGTTGCTTCAATATATCCACGTAATGTTCCTTCCTCATTATGCCATCTATTTTGTGAAGTGCACCAGTCCCTCCTGCAGTAAAGCACAACCACAACATGATGCTGCCACACCTGTGCTTCACAGTTGGGATGGTGTTCTTCGGCTTGCAAGCCTCCCCCTTTTTCCTCCAAACATAATGATGGTCATTATGGTCAAACAGTTCTATTTGTGTTACATCAGACCAGAGGACATTTCTCCAAAAGGTACGATCTTTGTCCCCATGTGCAGTTATAAACCGTAGTCTGGCTATTTTAATCTGTGTTTTGGAGGAGTGGCTTCTTCCTTGCTGAGCGGCCTTTCAGGTTATGTCAATATAGGACTCGTTCGATTCCCACGGGGGACCAGTACGGGGAAAAAAATGTATGAAATGTATGCATTCACTACTGTAAGTCGCTCTGGATAAGAGCGTCTGCAAAATGACTAAAACGTAAACTGTGGATATAGATACTTTTGTACCTGTTTCCTCCAGCATCTTTACAAGATCCTTTGCTGTTGTTCTGGGATTGATTTGCACTTTTCAGACCAAAGTACGTTCATCTCTAGGAGACAGAACACGTCTCCTTCCTGAGCGGTATGACGGCTGCGTGGTCCCATGGTGTTTATACTTGCGTACTATTGTTTGTACAGATGAACGTGGTACCTTCAGGTGTTTGGAAATTGCTCCCAAGGATGAACCAGACTTGTGGAGGTCTACAATTTTTTTTCTGAGGTCTTGGCTGATTTATTTAGATTGTCCCATGATGTCAAGCAAAGAGGCACAAATACATCCATAGGTACACCTCAAATTGACTCAGATGATGTCAATTAGCCTATCAGAAGCTTCGAAAGCCATGACGTAATTTTCTGGAATTTTCCAAGCTGTTTAAAGGCATACTCAACTTAGTGTATGTAAACTTCTGACCCACTGGAATTGTGATACAGTGAATTATAAGTGAAATAATCTGTTTGTAAACAATTGTTGGAAAAATTACTTGTGTCATGCACAAAGTAGATGTCCTAACCGACTTGCAAAAACTATAGTTTGTTAACAAGAAATTTGTGGAGTGGTTGAAAAACGAGTTTTCATGACTCCAACCTAAGTGTATGTAAACTTCCAACTTCAACTGCATATACAGTGAGGGAAAACATATTTGATCCCCTGCTGATTTTGTACGTTTGCCCACTGACAAAGAAATGATCAGTCTATAATTTTAATGGTAGCTTTATTTGAACAGTGAGAGACAGAATAACAACAACAAAAATCCAAAAAACGCATGTCAAAAATGTTATGAATTGATTTGCATTTTAATGAGGGAAATAAGAATTTGACCCCTCTGCAAAACATGACTTAGTACTTGGTGGCAAAACCATGAGAGGGGGTCAAATACTTATTTCCCTCATTAAAATGCAAATCAATTTATAACATTTTTTACATGCGTTTTTCAGGATTTTTTTGTTGTTATTCTGTCTCTCACTGTTCAAATAAACCTACCATTAAAATTATAGAGTGATCATTTCTTTGTCAGTGGGCAAACGTACAAAATCAGCAGGGGATCAAATACTTTTTTCCCTCACTGTACGGATGCCTTGGACTAAATAGAGTAATGTTACAGAGGGTATATACAGTATGAAAGTATAGCTATAAAAAGGTATCAACTTTCATTAAGGCACATCACTGATACAACCTGCGAGACAAACCAACCTCCCAACAAGCTCAGGTTGTTGTGAGTTTGTTGTGACCTGACCTGAATGACCTGATAGTTCTTTCCTAAGAGAGCTGATATTTCAGAAGCACCTGGGACAGCAACTCTACATCAATCAAAAGCTGCTGGTAATGGAGAAGTGTGTGTGTGTGTAACTGGATAAGTATATTAGAGCGCAATGAGCTTCACAAAGAAAGCTGATTATGCGTTACTAAGGAGTAGGTAAGCTATGCCTCCCAGTCTGCCAAGAGTGTCCCCTGGTTTGTTGGTTGGCATGCACCATTAAGGTTACATCTATAAATTACAAGTCGTACGCACTGTGTGGAAACACTGGACATGATGCAATGGGACACATGAGAACATAGCAGTAATTTACTAGTGTGTTTTTGACCTCTAAAATAAACTCAATGGCCAGTTTATTAGGTACCCCGTTCACGAAAATGGTTCACGCCTACAGACAGTGAGTCACATGGCTTGCTATATGAAGCAGGCAGACAGGCATCGAGGCATTCAGTTACTGTTTGACTGAATGTTAGAATGGGCAAAATGAGTGATCTAAGCGATTTCGAGTGTGGTATGATCATCGGTGCCAGGTGCGTCGGTTCCAGTATCTCAGTAATGGCCAGCCTCCTGGGCTTTTCACACATGACAGTGCCTAGGGTTTACTGAGAATGGTGCAACAAAAAAACATCCAGTCAGCGGAAGTCCTGTGGGTGAAATCATCTCGTTGATGAGAGGTCGAAGGAGAATGGCAAGAATTGTGCAAGCTAACAGGCGGGCACGAACAGACAAATAAAGGCACAGTACAACAGTGGTGTGCAGAGCGGTAAACCCGGAACGCACAACTCATCGGTTCCTGTCACGGATGGGCTACTGCAGCAGACGACCACACAGGGTTCCACTCCTATCAGATAAAAACCAGAAGAAGCGGCTCCAGTGGGCACGTGATCAACAACACTGGAAAAAGGAGGTGTAGAAAAACATTGCCTGGTCCGCCGAATTTCGGTTCCTGTTGCGTCATGCTGATGGTAGAGTCAGGATTTGGTGAAAGCAGCAGGAGTCCATGGCCTCATCCTGCCTGGTGTCAACGGTACAGGCTGGTGGCAGTGGTGTAATGTTTTCCTGGCACACGTTAGGTCCCTTGATACCAATTGAGCAACATTGGAACACCACACTTTGTAGAATCAATACCCCCAACAATTCAGGCTGTTCTGAATGCAAATGGGGGTCTGACCCGGTACTAAATAAACTGCCCACTGGGTGTATGTAGTTGCCTGGCTTCTACAACCATGTAGGCTATATGGGGGCTGACAGGGGCATACACAACAACACTGCTAAGGATGCTTAAATAGCCAAGTTTAGCCATTTGTTTGTAATGTGAGTAGCAAAGATCAGTTTCTCACAACACTGATACCAAGAGGATCCACCTGTCTGTACAAAGCTAGCACATCAGCCATGTAAGTGTAAGAGAACCATTCTATCACATCTCTAGCCCCCCCCAAAAAAAATCCTGAGGGAACTCAGGCATCCCCTCATAGTTCAGTGAATTATTCAATTGTAACCTTGACATGAAGGTTTCCTAAAAGGAAGGTTGAATCTAAGTTAATGTCTTTTTGTAAATTCTTCCTCATGTTCATAATACCCAAGCAATGGACATCCATTTCCTCATAGTTGCTTGATTTTGGCCATTTTAGATTAGGCACATCAGCTGAATGTACACATACACATACAATATGGCACTAATTCAATATGGAAGTAATCAACATACAAATGACTCTTCCTCCCTGCTACAACCTGCTTAAAATAATCTGACATTAAATATTAAGCAGTGAGTCGTAGCCACCACCAATGCAGAGCTCTACTGCAATACAATATACGTGAGATGGGGAACTTCAGTTTATGCAGCAACGTGGATTCCTCATGACATATTCTGTATCAAGCACAGGGCCAGTGAGAGAGGGACATCACTTTCCTCCAGTCCTGTCAGAGGATAAACGTTCATCATACTGCAGATGCTGTTATCCCCCCCCCCCACACACACATACGAGCCTCTCAGTGGCCTTATCGCCTGTCTCATCTCCAAGTCACAATAGCTTCAAACAGAAAGATGTGAAGCTTGCTCAAGGTAGCACAGTCACTTAGTTCCGTCTTCTGTCACCAGTCCTCGCTGTTACCCATCTTGTCATATTGAAGAAAAAACAAACACTGTGCTTTCGTAAAATCTGATTTGGTTCTACTGTAAGCCTGTGTAAGTCAATGTCTGTCCTTTTACATTTTTGGATCACCCATGTAAGGAGGAGAGGGAGATACAAATACACCGGACCACATATTATCCCCATGCCAGACTGGGGTTTGTTTCCTGGTATAGCATTTCAATAATAACTCTCTTCCATCATCCCTCTCACCCACCCTCTTATTCTAACTCTCGAAATAAACATACAAACAAATATCAAAAGGAGAAAGGGTTGGGATTTCATTCTCGTTTCAGAAACAAAAACAATTACAAAATGTATGTGTTCTTTGCGTTCTGCATACCTATTGGCTACATGCGTGTCACTCCCCAAAAATACCTTTGTCCACTTCTCTTCAGGGACATTTCATTGGCGCTCAGAGAGGGAGGTGAAATTGACACATTCTTACAAAAAGAGATCTGAGAAGACAAACACACACTCAATTAAGTGGTTCTCACAGTATCTATTTTTCTCCATCGCCTGTTCCTTCTTGCTGTACTCCAGGCTGGACTCCACAGCTGTGTTGCAGAGATATTTTTCCAGTCTGCTGGAGTATGCAGGCACCCAAGCCCCAGCCTACATGGAGAAACTGGGTTCTGCTCTGGGGGACTTAGCTCGAGTTCCTCACGCCGTGGGAATCAGAGCCCTGATCATCGCCATGATCTTGGAGCTGGTCCTCATCTCTGTCAAGAAGGCCCCACTGGACACTAGCGCTATACTGCGCCAGGTGTTTACCGAGGAGAAGGCCTCAGAGGCACGGGATCTGATGGACGAGTATCTGAAGAGCATGCAGATGCATCTAGGGATCAAAGTGCCCCTTCTGCAGGACACCAACAACCTGGAGGCTCAGCTCAGCACCCAGCTGACCAGGCTAAAGAACTCCATGCTACGAGACGGTCAGATGACCTCCTGCTTCCTCAAGCACTGAGTCAACGGTGCCACCTTCCACTCCCAGATTCTAATTCACAAGGCTCGACTGGAGAAGGGTATAGGGGAAAAAGCCAGGATGGCAGTGGACGTCTACCTGCGAGACCTTCACCCCCTCCTCGACAAGTATAAGGCCTAAAAAAACTCTACCTTCTTCATGAACACTAAGTCCTATATGGAGGCTGTTTAGAGGACAAGTGGTGTTTACATTTTTCCATAAGCACAAAAAGCTTATTTCTCTCAAATTTTGTGCACAAATTGGTTTACATCCCTGTTAGTGAGCATTTTATCCTTTGTTAAGATAATCCATCCTGACAGGTGTCGCATATCAAGAATCTGATTAAACAGCATGGTCATTACACAGGTGCACCTTGTGCTGGGGAAAATAAAAGGACACTAAAATGTTCAGTTGTGTCACACAACACAATGCCACAGATGTTTCAAGTTTTGAGGGAGCATGCAATTGGCATGCTGACTGTAGGAATGTCCACCAGAGCTGTTAATTTCTCTAAAATAAGGCACCTCTGTCGTCGTTTTAGAGAATTTGGAAGTATGTCCAACAGGCCTCACAACGGCAGACCACGTGTATGGCGTCGTGTGGGCGAGCGGTTTGCTGATGTCAGTGTTGTGAACAGAGTGCCCCATGGTGGCGGTGGGGTTATGGTATGTGCAGGCATAAGCTTCTGACAACGAACACAATCGCATTTTATCACCTCCACTGATCCTCAACACGGGGCCCCCACAAGGGTGCGTGCGCAGCCCCCTCCTGTACGCACTGTTCACCCATGACTGCGTGGCCATGCACGCCTCCAACTCAATCATCATGTTTGCAGAGAACAGTAGTAGGCCTGATTACCAACAATGACGAGAGAGCCTACAGGGAGGAGGAGTGCGCCCTGGGAGAGTGGTGACAGGAAAATAACATCTCACTCAATGTCAACAAAAGGAGCTGATCGTGGACTTCAGGAAACAGCAGAGGGAGCACGCCCCTATCCACATTGAAGGTACAGCAGTGTAGAAGGTGGAAAGCTTCAAGTTCCTCGGCGTACACATCACTGACGATCTGAAATGGTCCACCCACACAGACAGTGTGGTGAAGAAGGTGTAACAGTGCATCTACAACCTCAGGAGGCTGAAGAAATTTGACTTGGCCCCTAAAACCCTGAAACTTTTAGAGATGCACAATTGAGAGCATCATGTCGGGCTGTATCACCACCTGGTACGGAAACTGCACCGCTTGCAACCGCAGGGCTCTCCAGAGGATGGTGCGGTCTGCCCAACACATCACCGGGGGCAAACTACCTGCCCTCCAGAACACCTACAGCACCCGATGTCACAGGAAGGCCAAAAAGATCATCAAGGACAACAACCACCTGAGCCATTGCCTGTTCACCCCACTATCATCCAGAACGCGAGGTCAGTACCAAAGATGGGACCAAGAGACTGAAAAACAAGTTCTTTCTCAAGGCCATCAGACTTAAATAGCCATCACTAGCCAGCTTCCATCCAGTTACGCAGCCCTACACCTTAGAGGCTTTTGCCCTATATAGATAGACTTGGAATCACTGTACACTTTAATAATGTTTAAATAATGTTTACATACTGCTTTACTCATCTCACATGTATATACTGTATCCTATTCTACTGTATTTTTGTCAATGCCACTCCGACATCGCTCAATGTAATATTTATATATTTCTTAATTCCATTATTTTACTTTTAGATTTGTGTGAATTGTTAGATACTAGCTCCAACAGTGCAGTAGTAACACAAGCATTTCACTACACCCGCAATAACATCTGCTAAATATGTGTATGTGACCAATAAAATTTGATTTGAATGCACAAAAACAGGTGACGAGATCCTGAGGCCTATTGTGAGGCCCATTTTTTTTAAAGATATCTGTGACCAACAGATGCATATCTGTATTCCCAGTCGTGAAATCCATAGATTAGGGCCTAATAAATGTATTTCAATTAATTGATTATCATATGAACTGTAACTCAGTAAAATCAATGAAATTGTTGCATTTATATTTTTGTTCAGTATAAATACTACCAGTCCAAAGTTTTAAAACACCTACTCATTCAAGGGTTTTTCTTTATTTTTACTATTTTCTACATAATAGCGAAGACATCAAAACTATGAAATAACACATATGGAATAATGTAGCAACCAAAAAAAAGTGTTAAACAAATCAAAATATATTTTATATTTGAGATTCTTTAAATAGCCACCCTTTGCCTTGATGACAGCTTTGCACACTGTTGGAATTCTCTCAATCAGCTTCATGAGGAATGCTTTTCCAACAGTCTTGAAGGAGTTCCCACATATGCTGAGCAGTTGTTGGCTGCTTTTCCTTCACTCTACGGTCCGACTCATCCCAAACCATCTCAGTTTGGTTGAGGTCGGGGGATTGTGGAGGCCAGGTCATCTGATGCAGCACTCCATCCCTCTCTTTCTTGGTCAAATAGCCCTTACTCAGCCTGGAGGTTGTCATGGAAAATTACATAATAATCATGCAGTCCTGTGTTTTACTGTTTAAAGAATTGTCTCTTGTTATATGCTAGTGTTTTTTCGAACCTGATACAAACTTGTCTTTGTGGGACTTAGTCATAAGAATCTTAGTCATATAGCTAAGTTCCGCTTGGGTGCGACATCCTGTGGGTTTACTATCTACAGAAAGTCACGTATGGAAACTTGCAGAAAGGAGCACATTATAGTGTTTGCTGTTGTGAATGCAGTTAGACGGTTGAGCCCTCGGGTTATCAACCGTGTGCTACCTTAAGTCTGCACAGACAACTAATGACCTTTTACACACTATCTGCTGACTGCCACCGATACAGAAAGGGGTTTTATTTCCTCTATAAAAGCAGAGACCCGGCTATGTTTGTTAAGCTTTCAACTCTGAACCATTCTTGGTGATGGTTGATTTGCTTCATTTTGGCAAATCTTACAAAAAAGTATTGTTTGAAAGAATCTGCAGTCTCTCTTCCCTTTGATTAGATATACCACAACAAGTTGTGTTGGGTCATTGTCCTGTTGAAAAACAAAATGATAGTCCAACTAAGACCAAATCAGATGGGATGGCGTATCGCTGCAGAATGCTGTGGTAGCAATGCTGGTTAAGTGTGCTGGTTAAAAGCACCCCCATACCATAACACCTCCTCCTCCATGCTTTACGGTGGGAAATACACGTGGAGATCATCCGTTCAACCTACTCTGCGTCTCACATAGACACGGTAGTTGGAACCAAAAATCTCCAATTTGAACTCTAGACCAAATTTCCACCGGTCTGATGTCCATTGTTCATGTTTCTTGGCCCAAGCAATTCTCTTCTTATTATTGGTGTCCATTAGTAGTAGTTTCTTTTCAGCAATTCGACCATGATGGCCTGATTCACACAGTCTCCTCTGAACAGCTGATGTTGAGATTTGTCTGTTACTTGAACTCTGTGAAGCATTTATTTGGGCTGCAATTTCTGAGGCTGGTAACTCTAAATGAACCTATCCTCTGCAGCAGAGGTAACTCTGGGTCTTCCTTTCCTGTGGCGGTCCTCATGAGAGCCAGTTTCATCATAGCGCTTAATGGTTTTTGTGACTGCACTTGAAGAAACTTTCAAAGTCCTTGAAATTTTCTATATTGACTGAACTTCATGTATTAAAGTAATGGACTGTCGTTTCTCTTTGCTTATTTGAGCTGTTCTTGCCATAATATGGACTTGGTCTTCTACCAAATAGGGCTATCTTCTGTATACCCCCCCACCTTGGCTCAAACGCATTAAAAATGTACTTAAGGCACACGTGTTCATTGAAATGAATTCGAGGTGACTACCTCATGAAGCTGTTTGAGAGAACGTCAGGAGTGTGCAAAGCTGTCAAGGCAAAGGGTGACTATTTGAAGAATCTCAAATATGAAATATATTTTGATTTGTTTAACACTTTTTTTGCTTACTACATGATTCCATGTGTTATTTCATAGTTTATGTCTTCACTATTATTCTACAATGTAGAAAATAATACAAGTAAAGAAAAACCCTTGAATGAGTAGATGCCCAAAACTGACTTGTACTGTATATATACAGTACATATATTTATTTAACCGTGGAAAGCTGAATTTTGTACCATGTACAGCATATGATGGTATAGTCAATCTTACCATCACAGAGATGACAGGTATTTAGTTTAAGTATCAACATGTGTTGGGATATCAACATGTCTTACTTTATATTCCTTGTGGATTCTCCCATCTTGTTGATAAGCTGCAATGTTCTGCTTTTATTTTGTACGAAGAAAAAAAAATGTGTATGAAATGTATGCATTCACTACTGTAAGTCGCTCTGGATAAGAGCGTCTGCTAAATGACTAAAATGTAAATGTATGGGTTGTGGGCTGGAGGGGAGGGTCAGCTGTTTGTGCTGGGAGGCTGTTCAAAACGTAACTGCTCATTTACAGTTGGCAACTACAGCCCTAACTGGCCCGATAAATGTGTTGCCAAGATGACAGGAAGACAGCTTTTTTGTGCAATGTTGTTGGATGTTACATTCTTTTCAAAAGGGAGGCTGTGAGGATAGACGAGAAGCACATAATACACTGACAAAACAGACTGTGTTGTCTGCATGGCACTACTTTATACATCCTATTCATAGATATTTTTTGTACCTTTTTTTAAATCTAAGTATTGAATTCAAACACAGTAACACCAGTTGGCGCCTTCATCTTGAAATGGAAGCATAAAGCAGTTTCTCAAACTTTTTTGTGCCAGGGACTGGCAAGGCATGGCTTTCTTCCGTGGGAGAGCTTGTGTAAAAAAATTGACAATCGCTTTTTTATTCAAAATACACATTTTTTTCTATGCGTTTCTCTATGATAGACTATCCTAACAGAATTGCTTAAGATAGTAATAACATGGACCATCAAAACAATTTGATTAGCTATTTTAGGATCACCTCGGGGTATCAGAAACAAATTCAAATAACATACAAAGATATGTCAAATCAGGTAAGCCAAATTTCAATTTGAAGGAATGATGGTTTGTAGTGACTGAAATGCATCAGAAAGTATTGGGAAGTTCAGGAAAACGATCATCATGTAACTATTGTGTGTGTAGAAAATGCGATTTTCTAACAGTCCTTTCTAGCTTGTCCTGTGCGGCCTGTGAGCGTTGTAGAGGGAAACAGAAGACACACACGTGTTCATGGGAGTCATAGCTCTCAGGAATTCTTAATAGCTGACAGCTAAAGTTAGAGCGACATTCGTAGGAAGAAAACAGATACCGCTCTGTCACCCACCAAGCGGACATCGGAGGTTACTAACGTAACTGTGGTTCTATGAACTAAACATTCAGTGGAGTAGGACTTTTACATGAGGGATATGCCGCAGACCAACAGGCATTCCTCCACAGACCAGCGCCGGTCCACAGACCTGGGTTTGAGAAAGGCTGATCTAATACTCAATACCATTTCATGGAATTATTCACTATTGGGTGAACAGAGAACACAGGTTCAGAAGTAGCCCTGAGGTCAACATGAAGGTATATTAACTGAATAATTCAACGCTCAGGAGGAACACTTCATTCTACTGTTGAACCACCACTGTATGCCCACGTCAGTCCAATTATGAGAGTCAAGAGCGAGACGCCGCAGTGAATTGTGTTTAATTAAAAACAGATTAGAAAGGTTGGTACCATGACACTACAATTAACCCCAACCACCAAATTGAGTCTATCTTTTCTAAATTAGCTCAATAAAACTTGTCTTCACCTTTCGATACTTCATTTTCCAGGGGGACATAAAATACAAGAAAAGCAATTAGTGTAACAAAACATATACACTTTAGAGAATATGACATCAATAAAACAGTATATTACATATTCTAAAAAACATTTATATCCTAATGGTGGCTACACAACACATCAACTTTACATTTATTTATTCTCGGTCTCAAATCCCATTACTTAAACTGTCACTCAATTTGTAACCCGAACAGTGATTGGCGACAAAACTAGCTAGTCTGTTTGCAAGTCACCGGGGAACCTTGCAAGGTGGGCAAAGGTTGGGTTGCTTCACAAGCCTGTCTGTCAATCATCACTAAATCCAGTGCACACGCTTAACAAATCAGGCACACTGCTAACAATTTATTCCATCTCACAACGCTTAAAGACATTTGTGCTACACATGTGTTCGCAGGCCAGATGTCTACTTCAGCTTTAAGCAAATCTATGAATTATACATGATTTCGAGATTTGTTTGGAGGTCAGTGAAGAACTCAAAATTGCTTGCACTTCCTGGTTCTATTTTAGAGTAGCGTATGTTTGGGTGCATTGCTTTATCCCCCTTTTAAGGCCAAACAGTTCTCTAACAAGTACAGCATCCATTATGTCACCTGGGTATGCAATACATCTCTATTTTTATGAGATTAGTACAACTACCCATTCTTTGTTTCATTTTTATTTATTTATGAATAATGTACTTGGTTCACCTCTATGTTAATCTTCAATGGCCTCACCTACTTCAGTGCTGCTAACTTTCTTCTGGCTCTCTTCCTGCATCCAATGTGTATACCATAAGATTGGTCTCAACCTCAGACCCAGAGGAGTGAATTAAATCGCATGCACCTATGAGGGCAATTGCCAAAAGTTAGCCTCTGAAGAATATAATTATCAGCGCTCAATAAATACACTTTACAAAAATATAAACGCAACAATTTCAAAGATTTTACTGAATTAGTCAGGGGTGAAAGTAGATGTAATTTCTTACCGATACCGAGCACGCATTTCTTTTATACTACACTGACAAACAGATCAACAAAAACTGTTGTCTGATCCATATAATCGGCCTAAGAAAAAGGAAGACAAATACAATATGACATCCATCTAACCTGGAGGAGGAAATTATTGTTCAAAAACAAACAAAAAAGTGGCACTGACCCAATGATAAAGACAGTGAATATGCACACTGGGGACAGGGCCAATAATCAAACTCACCGGGGACATGGCACATGTTCTCGGCTGGTGCCAATAAGATAGGCTACTGTTCGCTTAATTAAGTTAAGAATTGTGCTAGGCTAACTAAAAGACAGATTGGAGTATTTTCATTGTCATCTCTTTACAGCAATTGCTATTTATTTTCCAAACAGTTTTTCCGCGACTGTATTTGTAAATATTGCGATATGCCTAGCTGGGTCTCTCTGCTTTTCACTGACAGTCACAACTTAACAATCATCTACTTGTTATTTGCAGCGCGCGCTGCTCAAATTGCGACCCCTTCCGACTGTAGGCTACGCGATTTAAAACAATCCACAGCTTATTTATTTCTTTTAAAACGCTAATAATCCTCTGTGGCCAAATCATGCTTTCTGGTGTAGTAGTTTACCTTTTGTGATTTGTATTAATTTCTGTATGGACAGGAGTAAGCAAATTAGGCTATATAATTTTGTCAATTCAATTAATTTTACTTCAGGGAAAGCTTCCCCTTATAGACAACAAGTAGATGATTGGAGGGAAACGCTGTAGGAATGCTCAACCGGTGTCGCTTATTCAGCCGACAGAAACTTTCAACCGGTTCTCCCCGTTAAGCGAGTCGGAGTCGGAGGCCGAGACTTCTCTGGTCTCTGCTCCTCCCGTTGTGGGGTCTGAGACGCCGACGGCTCCCACCATTAGCTCTGACAAATTGAAAACCCTAGTCATTGGCGACTCCATTACCCGCAGTATTAGACTTAAAACTAATCATCCAGCGATCATACACTGTTTACCAGGGGGCAGGGCTACCGACGTTAAGGCTAATCTAAAGACGGTGCTGGCTAAAGCTAAAACTGGCGAGTGTAGAGAGTATAGAGATATTGTTATCCACGTCGGCACCAACGATGTTAGGATGAAACAGTCAGAGGTCACCAAGCGCAACATAGCTTCAGCATGTAAATCAGCTAGAAAGATGTGTCGGCATCGATTACTTGTCTCTGGCCCCCTCCCAGTTAGGGGGAGTGATGAGCTCTACAGCAGAGTCTCACAACTCAATCGCTGGATGAAAACTGTTTTCTGCCCCTCCCAAAAGATAGAATTTGTAGATAACTGGCCCTCTTTCTGGGATTCACCCACAAACAGGACCAAGCCTGGCCTGCTGAGGAGTGACGGACTCCATCCTAGCTGGAGGGGTGCTCTCATCTTATCTACGAACATAGACAGGGCTCTAACTCCTCTAGCTCCACAATGAAATAGGGTGCAGGCCAGCTTAGTGGAGTCTGCCACTAGCACAGTTAGCGTAGTCAGCTCAGCTTTCCCCATTGAGACCGTGTCTGTGCCTCGATCTAGGTTGGGCAAAATTAAAAATGGCGGTGTTCGCTTCAGTAATCTTACTAGTATAAAGACCTCCTCCATTCCTGCCATTATTGAAAGAGATTGTGATACTTCACATCTCAAAATTGGGTTACTTAATGTTAGATCCCTCACTTCCAAGGCAGTTATAGTCAATGAACTAATCACTGATCATAATCTTGATGTGATTGGCCTGACTGAAACATGGCTTAAGCCTGATGAATTTACTGTGTTAAATGAGGCCTCACCCCCTGGTTACACTAGTGACCATACCCCCCGTGCATCCGGCAAAGGCGGAGGTGTTGCTAACATTTACGATAGCAAATTTCAATTTACAAAAAAAAAAACAATGACGTTTTCGTCTTTTAAGCTTCTAGTCATGAAATCTATGCAGCCTACTCAATCACTTTTTATAGCTACTGTTTACAGGCCTCCTGGGCCATATGCAGTGTTCCTTACTGAGTTCCCTGAATTCCTATCGGATCTTGTAGTCATAGCAGATAATATTCTAATTTTTGGTGACTTTAACATTCACATGGAAAAGTCCACAGACCCACTCCAAAAGGCTTTCGGAGCCATCATCGACTCAGTGGGTTTTGTCCAACATGTCTCTGGACCTACTCACTGCCACAGTCAAACTCTGGACCTAGTTTTGTCCCATGGAATAAATGTTGTGGATCTTAATGTTTTTCCTCATAATCCTGGATTATCGGACCACCATTTTATTGCGTTTACAATTGCAACAAATAATCTGCTCAGACCCCAACCAAGGAAGATTAAAAGTCGTGCTATAAATTCTCAGACAACCCAAAGATTCCTTGATGCCCTTCCAGACTCCCTCTGCCTACCCAAGGACGTCAGAGGACAAGAATCAGTTAACCACCTAACCGAGGAACTCAATTTAACCTTGCGCAATACCCTAGATGCAGTTGCACCCCTAAAAATTAAAAACATCTGTCATAAGAAACTAGCTCCCTGGTATACAGAAAATACACGAGCTCTGAAGCAAGCTTCCAGAAAATTGGAACGGAAATGGCGCCACACTAAACTGGAAGTCTTCCGACTAGCTTGGAAAGACAGTACCGTGCAGTATCGAAGAGCCCTCACTGCTGCACGATCATCCTATTTTTCCAACTTAATTGAGGAAAATAAGAACAATCCGAAATTTCTTTTTGACACTGTCGCAAAGCTAACTAAAAAGCAGCACTCGCAAATGGAGGATGGCTTTCACTTCAGCAGTAATAAATTTATGAACTTCTTTGAGGAAAAGATCATGATCATTAGAAAGCAAATTACGGACTCCTCTTTAAATCTGGGTATTCCTCCAGGGCTCCATTGTCCTGAGTCTGCACAACTCTGCCAGGACCTAGGATCAAGGGAGATACTAAAGTGTTTTAGTACTATATCTCTTGACATAATGATGAAAATAATCATGGCCTCCAAACCCTCAAGCTGCATACTGGACCCTATTCCAACTAAACTACTGAAAGAGCTGCTTCCTGTGCTTGGCCCTCCTATGTTGAGCATAATAAACGGCTCTCTATCCACCGGATGTGTACCAAGCTCACTAAAAGTGGCAGTAATAAAGCCTGTCTTGAAAAAGCCGAATCTTGACCCAGAAATTATAAAAAACTATCGGCCTATATCGAATCTTCCATTCCTCTCAAAAATTTTAGAAAAAGTTGTTGCGCAGCAACTCACTGCCTTCCTGAAGACAAACAATGTATACGAAACGCTTCAGTCTGGTTTTAGACCCCATCATAGCACTGAGACTGCACTTGTGAAGGTGGTAAATGACCTTTTAATGACGTCAGACCGAGGCTCTGCATCTGTCCTCATGCTCCTAGATCTTAGTGCCGCTTTTGATACCATCGATCACCACATTCTTTTGGAGAGATTGGAAACCCAAATTGGTCTACATGGACAAGTTCTGGCCTGGTTTAGATCTTATCTGTCGGAAAGATATCAGTTTGTCTCTGTGAATGGTTCGTCCTCTGACAAATCAATTGTAAATTTCGGTGTTCCTCAAGGTTCCGTTCTAGGACCACTATTGTTTTCACTATATATTTTACCTCTTGGGGATGTCATTCGAAAACATAATGTTAAATTTCACTGCTATGCGGACGACACACAGCTGTACATTTCAATGAAACATGGTGAAGCCCCAAAATTGCCCTCGCTAGAAGCCTGTGTTTCAGACATAAGGAAGTGGATGGCTGCAAATGTTCTACTTTTAAACTCGGACAAAACAGAGATGCTTGTCCTAGGCCCCAAGAAACAAAGAGATCTTCTGTTGAATCTGACAATTAATCTGGATGGTTGTACAGTCGTCTCAAATAAAACTGTGAAGGACCTCGGCGTTACTCTGGACCCTGATCTCTCTTTTGAAGAACATATCAAGACTGCTTCAAGGACAGCTTTTTTCCATCTACGTAACATTGCAAAAATCAGAAACTTTCTGTCCAAAAATGACGCAGAAAAATTAATCCATGCTTTTGTTACTTCTAGGCTCGACTACTGCAATGCTCTACTTTCCGGCTACCCGGATAAAGCACTAAACAAACTTCAGTTAGTGCTAAATACGGCTGCTAGAATCCTGACTAGAACCAAAAAATTTGATCATATTACTCCAGTGCTAGCCTCCCTACACTGGCTTCCTGTTAAGGCAAGGGCTGATTTCAAGGTTTTACTGCTAACCTACAAAGCATTACATGGGCTTGCTCCTACCTATCTTTCCGATTTGGTCCTGCCGTACATACCTACACGTACGCTACGGTCACAAGACGCAGGCCTCCTAATTGTCCCTAGAATTTCTAAGCAAACGGCTGGAGGTAGGGCTTTCTCCTATAGAGCTCCATTTTTATGGAATGGTCTGCCTACCCATGTGAGAGACGCAGACTCAGTCTCAACCTTTAAGTCTTTACTGAAGACTTATCTCTTCAGTAGGTCCTATGATTAAGTATAGTCTGGCCCAGGAGTGTGAAGGTGAACGGAAAGGCTGGAGCAACGAACCGCCCTTGCTGTCTCTGCCTTGTCGGTTCCCCTCTTCCCACTGGGATTCTCTGCCTCTAACCCTTTTACAGGGGCTGAGTCACTGACTTACTGGTGTTCTTCCATGCCGTCCATGGGAGGGGTGTGTCACTTGAGTAGGTTGAGCCACTGACGTGGTCTTCCTGTCTGGGTTGGCGCCCCCCCTTTGGGTTGTGCCGTGGCGGAGATCTTTGTGGGCTATACTCGGCCTTGTCTTCGGACGGTAAGTTGGTGGTTGTAGATATCCCTCTAGTGGTGTGGGGGCTGTGCTTTGGCAAAGTGGGTGGGGTTATATCCTGCCTGTTTGGCCCTGTCCGGGGGTATCATCGGATGGGGCCACAGTGTCTTCTGATCCCTCCTGTCTCAGCCTCCAGTATTTATGCTGCAGTAGTTTATGTGTCGGGGGGCTAGGGTCAGTCTGTTACATCTGGAGTATTCTCGTCTTATCCGGTGTCCTGTGTGAATGTAAATATGCTCTCTCTAATTCTCTCTTTCTCTCTTTCTTTCTTTCTCTCGGAGGACCTGAGCCCTAGGACCATGCCTCAGGACTACCTGGCATGATGACTCCTTGCTGTCCCCAGTCCACCTGGCCATGCTGCTGCTCCAGTTTCAACTGTTCTGCCTGCGGCTACGGAACCCTGACCTGTTCACCGGACGTGCTTGTTGCACCCTCGACAATTACTATGATTATTATTATTTGACCATGCTGGTCATTTACGAACATTTTAACATCTTGACCATGTTCTGTTATAATATCCACCCGGCACAGCCAGAAGAGGACTGGCCACCCCTCATAGCCTGGTTCCTCTCTAGGTTTCTTCCTAGGTTTTTGGCCTTTCTCAGGAGTTTTTCCTAGGGAGTTTTTCCCAGCCACCGTGCTTCTTTCACATGCATTGCTTGCTGTTTGGGGTTTTAGGCTGGGTTTCTGTACAGCACTTTGAGATTTCAGCTGATGTACGAAGGGCTATATAAATAAATTTGATTTGATTTGATTTAGACAGCCGCCTATGCTTTTTAATGTGGCATAAACAACCAGTCACAATGTTACCATCCGATTGTCAAACAATCACTTAACAAAAGGCACCTCTGTAGGTAGGTTCCCCTGCACATTTGTTCACTCACTAAATTATTTCAGCATCCGAGCCCCAACAGTGCACTGTGCATCCGCAATCTGATGAATGGAAAGAGACATCGGTTATAAAACACCTACATGTATTGTACTGACATTCTGTGATTGTCATTAGGCCTATACTTGTAGCCTGAATTGATGCATCCACTGTTGTCCAAGCGCACCTTGGTCTCGGCCACTCATCTCCGCCTTGACAAAATGGAAGTGTTCTCCTTAAACCACAACGCAATTTGGAGTGTATACCACCCGGTTCTCTGTCAATTCGCAAAATCTTCATGCTGCTTACATGCAAAAATGTTAAATAATGGTGTAATCGCAAATAGTTTTGGGGGCATGTTGTGTGATTGGCTCACGTTTTACCCGTACGGCAGTACCTGACCATATCGCCTTACTTTCACCCCAGGTTACAGTTCATATAAGGAAAGCAGTGAATTGAAATAAATGAATTAGGCCCTAATCTATGGATTTCACATGACTGGGAAAAAGGTAGGGGCGTGGATCAGAAGACCAGTCGGTATCTGGTGTAACACATCTCCTTCACAAAGAGTTGATCAGGCTGTTGATGGTGGCCTGTGGAATATTGTCCTACTCCAACGGCTGTGCGAAGTTGCTGGATATTGTCGGGAACCGAAACACTCTGTTGTACACGTCGATCCAGAGCATCCCAAGCTTGCTGAATGGGTGACGTCTGGTGAGTATGCAGGCCATAGAAGAACTGGGACATTTTCAGCTTCCAGGAATTGTGTACAGATCCTTGTGACATGGGTCCGTGCATTATCATGCTGAAACATCAGGTGATGTCGGTGGATGAATGGAACAACGGGCCACAGGATCTCGTCATGGTATCTCTGTGCATTCAAACTGCCATCGATAAAATGCAATCGTGTTCGTTGTCCGTAGCTTATGCCTGCCCATACAATAACCCCACCATGGGACACTCTGTTCACAATGGTTGACATCAGCAAACCGCTTGCCCACACGATGCCATAGATGCTGTCTGCCATCTGCCCGGTACAGTTGTGAAGAGCACACTTTTCCAGTGTGCCAGAGGCCATCGAAGGCGAGCATTTGCCCACTGAAGTTGGTTATGACGCCGAACTGCAGTCAGGACCCTGGTTAGGATGACAAACACGCAGATGAGCTTCCCTGAGACGGTTTCTGACAATTTGTGCAGAAATTCTTCGATTGTGCAAACCCACAGTTTCATCAGCTTTCCAGGTGGCTGGTCGCAGACGATCCCGCAGGTGAAGAAGCCGGATGTGCTGTTATGATAGAATTTAAAGTGCCTTAATAATAACAAAAATAATAATACAGAATCATAATGTGTACCAGTAAGTAATATGCTGTTTATTTATCTTAATGTTCATTATACGATCTGTGTGCTCTATTGATGTCTGATCTGAGTTTGGTAGGTTATACCTAGGACTTCCTATAGGGGCGCACAGGGCTTCCCAGCTCACTCATTTACAAGTGACTTGAAGCCAAATCTCTGTGTGATTTATTTCTATATTTCCCCCTTTTAGGTATGAATGCAATTTTGAATGTATTTGTTAATGTCAGAATGTTACTGTGTTATTTAGTCAGCAGCAAAGGTGTTTAAAACATTCAAATGTGTTATTTGTATGTCTAGACCACTTTGAAATTAGCCGTTTTGGTAGCTAGCTTGTTAGAAGGCTACTCACTTGCACGAGGTTACTTCATGCCCGAGAGAGACCGCGCACAGCTCCTGTGTGTATGGGTGAAAAGGAACAATGGAAACCTTTTGGGAAATGTGAATGTTATCTAAAGCCCTATTTCTACATAATGGTTGATTTTACATGAAAAGACTCATTACAAGTGACTTGAAGCAGAAGCTACATCTGTGTGATTTATTTTTATATTTATATAACAGAGGTCCTGGGCTGGCGTGGTTACACGTGGTCTGTGGTTGTGAGGCCGATTGGACATACTGCCAAATTCTCATGCCAATTGCATGCTCACTCAACTTGAAACATCTGTGTTTTGTGACAAAACGGCACTTTTAGAGTGGCCTTTTATTGTCCCCAGCACAAGGTGCACCTGTGTAATGATCGTGCTGTTTAATCAGCTTCTTGATACACCACACCTGTCAGGTGGATGGATTATCTTGGCAGGGATGTAAACAAATTTGCGCACCAAATTTGAGAGAAATAAGCTTTTATGGAACATTTCTTGGATCTTATTTCAAGTCGTGAAACATGGGACCAACACTTTACATGTTGCGTTCATATTTTTGTTCAGTATATATGAATAATAGTAGTTGCCATTTTCTGACTGAAGGCATAGGAGAGAAAATATGAGATATGCAAAAACAAAACAAAAAATCTGCTAGCTTCAAGAACTAAGGGCTAGATTCAACTCGGAGCGCCGAAGATCCCCATTATAGACCTGATTGAAAATAAAAGGGAATTTCCGATTCAGCCAACATACTGTATGCAGTGTTTAGCGTGACTGCAGTCTCCACAACCGCGGGAACATTGCATTTAAATATGAAATCTTCCGCGCTCAGTTTTGAATCTAGACCTCAGTGTCACGTGTCTGATTCAGCATGTTAGTCTGCAATATGAACACTGCAGGTGTTTGAACTGAGGTGTTAAGCTATATGGCAGGGAGACAGACATGCTGTACCTCAGATAACTAGATCGTTTCAGGACAACCTTGTGTTCTCTACAGGTATGAAAAGAAATTGCTGTTTCATTCTGAAATGACAAAATCACCAAAAGGGATGAAACATGGAATACATTTTAGACATTTCTATTGACAGTTGATAAATACATTAATCTTAAAGAAATGAATAGTCCACTGGGCAAGCTGTTGAGTACTATCTGTTATTATTTATGAGGACTTTGCTGCAGCCAAGTTTGGCAGTTCAAAACACTTAAAGTAAATGTATATGTGGACAAGACTATTTAAATAAAGCACACAATCTTTAATCTACAATCTTTAATCTATTGAAAAAGTGCAAAGTGTTACTCATCTGCTAAAATGTCTTCAATGGGTGACTGGGCGTTTAAAGAATGTTCCTGAACACATCTTCTGAACATGCCTATGTAGGGGTATTTTACTGTATAAACTTAATGTTAGCATTACAAATAGATTACAGGTATAAATAAATTCAGAATTTTAAAATGTTAAATATAAAAGTCTTAATGTTAAATGACAAATTAACTAATGACATACAATTACTGTATATCCTTCTTGATTTCAGACAGATATGTGATGAGCCTTGTATTATAGGGCTGGGCGATATGGCCTAAAAATCATAACTCATTTTTTTCCCCTAATTTATGGGCGATTCACGATCTCTCTAGATTTAAAAAAATAATAATTCTAAATAAGCGTTGCGGCACAATTAAATGTCAATACACTCCATTTCAAACAGTCTGGAATAATCTAATGAATTCAGGGCTTTAAAAATTATACCTAGGCTAAATATAAGCCTTCCACAACCATAAAACCCACTAATAGTTTAACCAGCATTTTTGCAATAATCACTGACCTGGCTTTCATGTCTGTCAATTAAAATGTTTTGGGATTTTTTTTTCTCACAAATTTAACCAGAACAATGCACATCCACCAATGACCAACTTCTTGTAGCAGGCATTACAGAAAATGAACACAGGTCTCATAAACAATCTCTCAAGCACAAGCCCACGTGCTAGTGAGTAGCCAGCTAATCTTTATTTACTGAACAAAAATATAAACACAACATGTAAAAAGTGTTGGTCCCATGTTTCATGAGCTGAAATAAAAGATCCCAGAACTGTTCCATACGCACAAAAAACATATTTCTCTCAAATTTTGGGCACAAATTTGTTTACATCCCTGTTGGTGAGCATTTCTCCTTTGCCAAGACAATTAATCCAAGAAGCAGAATAAACAGCATGATTATTACACCGGTGCACCTTGTGCTGGAGACAATAAAAGGCCACTCTAAACTGTGCAGTTTTGTCACACAACACAGTACCACAGATGGCTTGTTGTCAAATACACCTTTCAAAAGATGTTTTTCTGCAAACTTTAGCATCCCGCAAACTTTTTGCAGAGCGACATACAGTAGTGAGTGGATACATTTTAAAAAACATTTTCCCGTACTGGTCCCCCGTGGGAATCAAACCCACAACCATGCCGTTACAGGCGCCATGCTCTACCAACTAAGCCACACAGGACATTTACTGTGGGAATAAATATCACTGAATGACAAATATTGGAATAAAGTAGGCTAATGCAATTGAAGACATCAAATTGTTGCTTACTGAAACTCCCAAAGTCAACCAACTGTTATAATACATTATTTTGCTTGATCGAGAATCGGCAACCTCAAAAGCCTGCGGAGGTTGTGAAATATAAAACACGAGACTAACAAGCTTTTCAAAATATAGATTGCCTCCCGAGTGGCGCAGTGGTCTAAGGCACTGCATCGCAGTTGCTAACTGTGCAACTAGAGATCCTGGTTCGAGTCCAGGCGGCGAGACCCATGGGGCGGCACACAATTGGCCCAGCATAGTCCGGGTTAGGGGAGGGTTTGGCCGGCAGGGATGTCCTTGTCCCATCGCCCTCTAGTGACTCCTGTGGCAGGCCGGGCGCATGCACGCTGACACGGTCGCCAGGTGTACGGTGTTTCCCCCGACACATTGGTGTGGCTGGCTTCTGGGTTAAGCAGACGTTGTGTCAAGAAGCAGTGTGGCTTGGTTGGGTTGTGTTTCGGAGGACCATGGTTCTCGATTGTCACTTCTCCCGAGTCCGTACGGGAGTTGCAGCGATGAGACAAGACTGTAACTACCAATTGGATATCACGAAAAAGGGGTAAACGTTTTTTTTTTTAAATACAAAAAATAAAGGAAATATAGATTGCTATTATTTTCTATTGGTATCACAATGAAGATGCATTGAGAGTAAGACCCTATGCTTGCTCCCTAACAAAGCAGAGTGAGGGTAGGAAAGAGATGAAACGTGGATTAAAATAAAAGCATGTGCTTACCTTGGCCTCTCCTTACAAAATATCACTTTTTTTTTACATGACAGCAGTTCCGCACGTTGATGTGATGCAAATTTTTTGGGAAAAATATGAATTGTATTTTATACTGTTATATTTAATGATACTCTTAGCCTATTCTAAAATACTGTATATGTGTGTTTACTGATCAGGGTAGCCTAGTAAGTGTCTTGTCTGTTTAAGGAACAAAATCACTATTGGTTTCATGTGCATGGCGTAGCCATTTAGAATATAGGCTGCACAGACCAGTAACATAATTTCAACTCAAAATATGCCATTGTATGCTTTTCAAAACATATTTTATTAGTCTTATGTTTCTTAGGACCTGCCAAAAACGTATTTGTGATGGTGTACATTCAATTAATTTATTAAAATACTACTCCCACTCCTAATCTTGCTGGCATGTGCACGGGAGGTATAAAAGGCTTATCCCGGCAAGAACGTGGCAAAAATTGGACTGTATAAATTGGGCTCTAAAAAACATTACCAGATATTTTTTTTTAACAAGCTGTAAAGGGTAAGAGATGAAGTTATCTTTCCTCTTTGTTGTGAGTGGAGGGGGAGGGGCTTGGTGTCTGGAGTGAGAAGAGACCAAAAATACATAAAACGCTCATAAAAATGTAAATAAAATAACCTAGATTCTTGTGATACAGGCATTTGAAACATCGCGGCAAAAAAAATATTTGAATATATCATACTCATTTGATATATCGACCAGCCTTACTTGTACATAAGAGAAGACATTCTTGGGGGGGGGCTTCCAATGACCAATCTGTTCGTTCCTAAACAAGTGTTCACGGAGGCCTGACGTGCATACATTCTCAGATAAGGGAAGCATGTCTCAAAGTATAAAAGGCTAACACAGGTAGGTATGCACGCTGTGTTAGACCACACTGTGTTATACCACCTGATCTGCCCAGCTACTGCTGTTCAGTCATGTTGAGAAGTCATTTAAAATAAAACATTTGCTAAGTGAGTCAAAGACAGGTCAAATAGGAGGCACATGATCCATGTTTCCCTCATCCTGGCCATCCCTACAGGGCATGGGGCCAGTTCTTTTGACACACAGTAATGGCCAGGTATTGATGCCAGATAATAAATATTAGTGATGAGTTTCCTGTCCATGTTGAACTCAGAGAGCACACTGATGAGCTTTGCCAGAGTGAAGGAAGAGTTTAACTCAAACAACTCACACTGTTGTTAGACCTCAGCCAGGGGGAGAGGAGTTATCAAAATTCATCTTCTCATCACAGAGAATCCTCTGCTTCCTCATTTATTTGGAATCTAATATTTTCAGAAAATATCAAAGTGGAGTTAAGCCGGAATTAAATCTGCAAATCTAACCACACCTGGAGTCTTAATTGGGGATAGAGAAAGTAGCCAAAGTGACATTTTGAAAGCAGGCCACAAAGCAGGCATCCAGCCAGTTTCTGGAGTTGGACATCATGTTCATGTTGACACCAGATGCTGAGCTGCCAAGGCCTTCTCCGTGCTTCTGCTGCAGTCACGGGACTGGTGCCTGGTGCAGATTAAAAGGAAACGAGCACAGAGATCTAACCCAATGAGTGGACACAGGGGTGGTTTGGTCCAGCGCCCCAGAGATAGGAGTGGTTTTGTCCATTCCCCAAGAAACAGTGGTGGTTTGGTCCAGTCCTCAATACGATGCATGTTATTGAGGTTTATGTTTTTTTACTACTGGCTTTAGGATACTCAAACTTGACATTTCAGCATCTAGAATGTATGACGGACGTAAATCTTTTACAATCATTTTGGCTCATATACAATACTTATTACTCTGAGAACAGTTAAATTACTACAGTTGATTTTTCATATTCATATATACAGGATTTATACAAACAAAAACAAGAGTTGTTGAGTTGAAAGTATAAAGGAATGAATACGAGTACAGGCAAAACAAAAGCTTAAGCCTCTGTATGAGTAAGCAGAATATCTCTTGTTATTCGCAACATTAAATCATCTCTTGAAGTCGTGAACCAGTAAAGCACTGTGTCCTGGCATCCTGACATTGTTGCCTTCTGCCATTCTTCAGATCACACCAGAGTGGGGAGGCAGAGAGTGCAGACAGACAGAAGTCAGGTCACAATACCACAGAAAGAACCAAGACATGTTACAGTAAGTACATTCAGTAGTAAAGCAGTTTCAAGAGAACTAACCCCTTCCTACCCCCCTCTATCCCTCTCCTTTCATCTGTGTTCCCAGCCAGAGGTTGTCAGTCAGTCAGTTAGGTAATGTCCTCTTGTTGGCCACAGAAACAGGTGATGAGAGAGTGCAGAGAGGGACTTGTTCCAGTCTTTTAGCCCGTAGCTGAGCCAGCTCCAGGACTTGAGTCTTTACTTAAACGGACAATCTCCTGAGACAGAAGTTCAAGGTCCTAAAAAAGACAAACATAAATTGCTATTTTAATACCACAAAGCTGGGTAGCAAACCAAAACCTCTGCTCATTTCTGGCATTTTCATATCCAAAACAAACCCCTTTCATCATGCATCCTCTATCATTCTGATGTACTGTAGCTGCTGAAACACCAAACATCAGAGAGTTAATGCAAGGTGTTGGGAAACAACTGTAACATTGATAATTGTAGCATGGAGACTATATAATATCAACCAAATCAACATATCCTCCTGCCAGGGTGCAGGGGAGCCATTTAGCAGACAGACTCAGGTTCAGCTGCAATCTCCTACGAGAAAAAAGCCAATGTCCCTTCCTCTGTGTGCTCACTCTAAAGCAAGAGCCATCAAATATTAACAGGGCTGTTTGTTTCTGGGCTGGTGGCTCCAACAGGCACTGAATATTCATGACTTGCCGCTGCCCACAAAATCCAGAGAGGAGGGGGGGGGGCAGCCTGCCTGCCCACCTGCAGGTTCACCAGTATCGAGCGCAATCGTCACAGCACCCTTTGTCATTCTGCACTTTGTGAGCCGCGACACGTCTTCTTCATGCTCCAGCACACGATTAGGAGCCCATGGCTGAAAGGCTACTTGGTAGCAGTGGTGAGGGAGGGATGAGGAAGGAGGGAGGGAGGGACGGGGAAGGAGGGACGGTGAGAAAGGGACAGTGAGAGAGGGACGGTGAGGTGGAAGAGGAGAGGAATGAGGGTGGCTCTACATGGTTGCTCTCCCCTACAGCATTCTCTCATAAGTGTTTAATCAGATCAGGATTTTCTCATTTAATTTGGATAAAAGCAAACAGTTACGTTGCTGTTTGTTAACAAGTCGGGCACAACTAGCCACCAGCGTTGGGCTGCTTACGTAAGAGCCAGCAGCCGCTTCTTCCATAACCAGCCACAGCCGCTTCTTCCACAATCAGCCACCAGCGTTGGGCTGCTTACGTAAGAGCCAGCAGCCGCTTCTTCCACAACCAGCCACCAGCGTTGGGCTGCTTACGTAAGAGCCAGCAGCCGCTTCTTCCACAACCAGCCACCAGCGTTGGGCTGCTTACGTAAGAGCCAGCAGCCGCTTCTTCCACAACCAGCCACCAGCGTTGGGCTGCTTACGTAAGAGCCAGCAGCCGCTTCTTCCACAACCAGCCACCAGCGTTGGGCTGCTTACGTAAGAGCCAGCAGCCGCTTCTTCCACAACTAGCCACCAGCGTTGGGCTGCTTACGTAAGAGCCAGCAGCCGCTTCTTCCACAACTAGCCACCAGCGTTGGGCTGCTTACGTAAGAGCCAGCAGCCGCTTCTTCCACAACTAGCCACCAGCGTTGGGCTGCTTACGTAAGAGCCAGCAGCCGCTTCTTCCAAAACTAGCCACCAGCGTTGGGCTGCTTACGTAAGAGCCAGCAGCCGCTTCTTCCACAACTAGCCACCAGCGTTGGGCTGCTTACGTAAGAGCCAGCAGCCGCTTCTTCCACAACTAGCCACCAGCGTTGGGCTGCTTACGTAAGAGCCAGCAGCCGCTTCTTCCACAACCAGCCACCAGCGTTGGGCTGCTTACGTAAGAGCCAGCAGCCGCTTCTTCCACAACTAGCCACCAGCGTTGGGCTGCTTACGTAAGAGCCAGCAGCCGCTTCTTCCACAACTAGCCACCAGCGTTGGGCTGCTTACGTAAGAGCCAGCAGCCGCTTCTTCCACAACCAGCCACCAGCGTTGGGCTGCTTACGTAAGAGCCAGCAGCCGCTTCTTCCACAACTAGCCACCAGCGTTGGGCTGCTTACGTAAGAGCCAGCAGCCGCTTCTTCCACAACTAGCCACCAGCGTTGGGCTGCTTACGTAAGAGCCAGCAGCTGCTTCTTCCACAACCAGCCACCAGTGTTGGGCTGCTTATGTAGAGCCAGCAGCCGCTTCTTCCACAACCAGCCACATTTTTGGGGAACTGTAATTGAGCTCCCATCTACATAAAAAAAATGTGTGATGACATTCCCAGAATATTTATCATGCTTAAATGATCATATTTACAATGGAGGACATCAAAGGGGATCATTGGCTGTCTGTAAATCAAAGATCCAGAGGAGGACGACTACAACCGGATATCAGACTTGATTTATTTTTATTGACACACTGACAGCTATTCTAAGTTATCTAGAAAGTTAGCAGAGCCAGAGTGCCGGCAAGCCCTGTCCCAAATTTCTCAGATGTCTTTCAAGCCAAGGTTAAAGCCGGTTGTTTGTGTAACCTACAACTCCCCGTGGGCACGCAGCACTCCTAAACACCACACAGCCAAGAACCTAGACTGTCTCCAAGACCGACTACAGCACTACATCCCTCATTGTAGCTAACCAGCGCGCACACACACACACACACACACACACACACACACACACACACACTTCTCTGTTGATATTTATACTGTGTGTGTATCATTGATGCAACAATAAACAGGGTCAGTTACCACCCCCATCACCGATTAGTTCAGCACAGTTCCCCAAAAAGCCAGGAGAAATTTGATAGGTTCATATCCCGGGGTTAATAATCTGCATGATGATGGAAACACCACACTGTTATCCAATCAAACAAGAGACTGCACCACCATACTTTGCTTGGAGGAGACCCATTTCTATTCCTGCGTAGAAACCCATTTGAACATTAAGGCGGCGCGCCAACGCCTTGGCCTGTGATGAATAATAACCTCTATGGTGCGCTAGTCGTAGGGCTGGATGACAGCAGGCAGGCAGGCCACCTACACAGTCACACTGGCTGACTACACACATCTCCCAAAGTCACACATTTGGCCCTCGGTATAGATCACCACAAATCAACTCTTCTGCAGTGTGGCCCGCCTACCTTCTGCAGTGTGGCCCGCCTACCTTCTGCAGTGTGGCCCGCCTACCTTCTGCAGTGTGGCCCGCCTACCTTCTGCAGTGTGGCCCGCCTACCTTCTGCAGTGTGGCCCGCCTACCTTCTGCAGTGTAGCCTACAGTGCCGTGAAAAAGTATTTGCCCCCTTTTCTGATTTCAAAATGTTTGCATATTTTTAATACTAAATGTTTTTCAGGTCTTCAACCGGAACCTACATTTTACAAATAACAAAAAAAGTATACTTATTTTATTTATTTAATTAACAAAGTTATGTAACACTCAATTCCCCTGTGTGAAAAAGTAATTACCCCGTTACACTCAATAACTGGTTGTGCAACCTTCCGCTAATGCTTTTTGCAGATCAGTCTGTCACATCACTGTGGAGGAATTTTGGCCCACTCTTGCATGAAGAACTGCTTTAACTTAGTGACATTTGTGGGTTTTCAAGCATGAACTGCTTGTTTCAAGTGCTGCCACAACATCTCAATTGGGATTAGGTCTGGCTATTCGAAAACTTCAAATTTGTTGCTTTTTAACCATTTTCATGTTTTGGATCATTGTATTGCTGCATTCAGTTTCAAAATGTTTTTATTGTTGTTATTTGTAAACTCAGGTTCTCTTTATATAATATTAGGTTTTGGTTGAAGATCTGAAAACATTCAGTATCAAAAATGTGCAAAATTAGAAAATCAGAAAGGAGGCAAATAGTTTTTCACTGCAGTGTACCTCCTGTAGTGTGGCCCACCTCCTGTAGTGTGGCCTACCTTCTGCAGATGCATGTTCTTGGTCAGCTGTTCCTCCAGCATGTTCTGCAGCTTCTTGTTCATCTCCCGCAGGTTCTCGTCCCCAGGCTTCACCAGGTCCCTGAGCACAGAGCCCAAGCCATGACCATGTCCCCCCACCTGGCCCACATGATGGGCCACCGCCGTCACACCATGTGTACCATGTGCTGCAGGGGAGAGAAGGTACACGTTACTCAAAGGGACAATTCACAGCCATGCTTCATTGAACTAGAGCCAGCAGTTGTTTCTAATGTACATTTAATTTGTCAGTGATAATTTACATTGTTATATTTAACAAGACATGCAATTCATTCAATGTGAATCAGTTGTAGTACATGTTGAGATCAATGTTTCAAATGCAGCAGTATCACCCATCCATTAGCCTACATCAAATAACTTGATAACGTTATGCATCAGTATCACCCATGCATTAGCCTACATCAAATAACTTGATAACTTTATGCAGCAGTATCACCCATCCATTAGCCTACATCAAATAACTTGATAACTTTATGCAGCAGTATCACCCATCCATTAGCCTACATAAAAAAACTTGATAACTTTATGCAGCAGTATCACCCATCCATTAGCCTACATAAAAAAACTTGATAACTTTATGCAGCAGTATCACCTATCCATTAGCCTACATCAAAAAACTTGATAACGTTATGCATCAGTATCACCCATCCATTAGCCTACATCAAAAAACTTGATAACGTTATGCATCAGTATCACCCATCCATTAGCCTACATCAAATAACTTGATAACTTCATGCAGCAGGTTCATTACCATATGGTCTGTAAGTTGATTCTAGTCAGTCTATTCTGGGAGGAGTATGCCCTGCTGGAGATCCCTGGTTAGGTACTTTAAACCCTTCAACAGTTACTAAAGGGGCTGAGCAGTTATCTGTCTGACTAATGAGATATTGTTCCTCACGTCCGATACCATTTGAAAAGACAACACTAGAGATGCTCTACAAGGCAGATCTAGATCTGTTGCCAAACAATGACAGTTGAGAAAAAAATTGTGAACGTCCTGTGTGATAATGTGTTTAGTAGGTCTTCTAGCATACCCATGGTAGACTTAAAACACATACACTGTAAATACAAAAGTATGTGGACACCCCTTCAAATTGCTGGATCCGGATATTTCAGCCACAGCCATTGCTGTCAGGTGTATAAAATCGAGCACACCGCCATGCAATCTCCATAGACAAACATTGGCAGTAGAATGGCCTTACTGAAGAGCTCAATGACTTTCAACGTGGCACCATCATAGCATGACATCTTTCCAGCAAGTCAGTTGGTCAAATTTCTGCTCTGCTAGAGCTGCCCCGATCAAATGTAAGTGCTGTTCTTGTGAAGTGGAAACGTCTAGGAACAACAGCTCAGCCGCAAAGTGGTACCCCACACAAGCTCACAGAACGGGAACGGCGAGTGCTGAGGCGCGTAAAAATCGTCTGTCCTTGGTTGCAACACTCACTACCAAGTTCCAAACTGCGTCTGGAAGCAACGTCAGCACAATAACTGTTAATCGAGAGCTTCATGAAATGGGTTTCGATGGCCGAGCAGCCGCACACAAGCCTAAGATAACCATGCGCAATGCAAAGCATCAGCTGGTGGTGTAAAGCTCACCACCATTGTACTCTGAAGCAGTGGAAACACGTTCTCTGGAGTGATGACACGCTTCATGATCTTGCTGGACGAATCTGGGTTTTGCGGATGCCAGGAGAACGCTACCTCCCCGAATGCATAGTCCTAAATGTAAAGTTTGGTGGAGGAGGAATAATGGTCTGGGGCTGTTTTTCATGGTTCGGCTAGGTCCCTTACTTCCAGTGAAGGAAAATCTTAACGCTACAGGATACAATGACATTCTAGATAATGTAATTCCAACGTTGTGGCAACAGTTTGGGGAAGGCCCTTTCCTGTTTCAGCATGACAATGCCCCTGTGCACAAAACGAGGTCGACACAGAAATGAATTGTCGCGATTGGTATGGAAGAACTTGACTGGCCTGCACAAAGCCCTGACCTCAACCCCATCGAACCCCTTTGGGATGAAATGAAACGCCGACTGCGAGCCAGGCCTACTTTTGGTCATGTAGTGTATGATTTTACAGTTCCTTTAAACTAGGACCTACAGATGAAGTCAGAAGTTTACATACACCTTAGCCAAATACATTTAATCTTCTGACCCACTGGAATTATGATACAGTGAATTATAAGTGAAATGATCTGTCTGTAAACAATTGTTGGAAAAATTACTTGTGTCATGCACAAAGTAGATGTCCTAACCGACTTGCCAAAACTATAGTTTGTTAACAAGAAATTTGTGGAGTGGTTGAAAAACGAGTTTTAATGACTCCAACCTAAGTGTATGTAAACTTCCAACTTCAACTGTACGTATTTATAATGCATTATAGGGTCAATCGAAAGTGTTTCTGGAAGTTTAAGTTGTATAAAGGAGTGAAATGTAGCTATGTAATGAAACATCAAATTTGAGAAACTGTTCAAGGCCGGGACGATACCAGTACCGCGATACTTGTTAGTACCGTGGCAAGGAAACAAAACACAAAGCGGATTTAACTTCTTTAGGAAAACAACCCTAGTATTGGAAACATGTTGTCATCCAGTCACATTCATTCATTTCCAAGCTATAGCACACAATATTTTACATACATCAGGTTTTTAAAAGGACCAAAGAGGTCTGCTTTATGTTTTAAAAATATTGCGATACTGGTATTGTCATAGCTAGGGCTGTCGTGTTGACCGCATTACCTCCACACTGGTGGTCACGAGTCATGAAGGCAGTCAAACTCCACATGACTGTTTAGTCACGGTATTTAGTCTTCTCCAAGCTCTGATACTGCTGATGGTCATTAGTAGTCTACCAAACTGGCTAACTGCCTGATAATCAGCACACTATTGTCCCTCTAATCACTCTGACATCAATGCAAATGTGTTTGAATATCTAATCAAACACTTCATGAGAGCCCATGAGCTCATGTTGCGCAACATTTCAATAGGCTATGCAATTTTCGGAGAAAACAGAGTGATGGCCTCTATTAAAAACAGGATCCCATCATCTTTCTATAGGCTAGGCCTACTATATTTATTTCTCCCCTTTCCTAATATTAAGCACATTGCTTATATTTACAACAGGAGTATAGCCTACCTGGCCAGCATGAAAATAAACCACGGGGAAAAGCGTCCTCCATTAGCTATTTAAGTGCATAGATGACATGTATTTTTCCTGCTGACCCTGTTTCCATACAGGTGCATGATAATGGTCCATTCTAAATCAAAACAAATGTCACATATATTATTTAGTAGATGTAAAGACAAGATTAAATCAAGAATAGTCTGATGGGTGACAATATCACTTGTAATTGGCAACATCAAATAGTTTTGTGACGAATAAGCCATCTGATTCGATGAAAGATGGAGTTGAATGTCTTCTTGCCCATAATTTCATTTAAAGTACACCAAAGTTTTGTTTTTTTCCTCCATCCTTCTTTATATCATTGATCTTGGCTTCATAATACAGTTTCTTCTTCTTTTTTGTCAAGTTTAGTCACATACTTTCTCAATTTGCAGTAAGTCCGCCAGTCAGATGTGCAGCCAGACTTATTAGCCACGTCTCTTTCAACCATCCAGTTTTTCAATTCCTCATCAATCCATGGAGCCTTGACAGTTCTAACAGTCAGTTTCTTAACAGGTGCATGTTTATCAATAATTGGAAGAACCAATTTCATAAATTCATCAAGTGAAGTGTCTGGATGCTCCTCATTAATCACATCAGACCAACTAATATTTTTAACATCATCCACATAAGAGTCACAGCTAAATCTTTTGTATGATCTCTTATATAATATTTTAGGCCCAGCGGTTGGAAATGTTGCTTTCCTGGATATTGCCACTATATTGTGATCACTGCATCTAATGGGTACGGATACAGCTTTTGAACAAAGTTCTACAGTATTAGTAAAAATGTGATCGATACATGTGGATGATCTGTTTGTAAACACCCTGGTAGGTTGATTAATAACCTGAACCAGATTACAGGCACTGGTTACAGTAAGAAGCTTCCTCTTGAGCGGACAGCTTGATGAAAACCAGTCAATATTCAGGTCCCCAAGAAAGTAGACCTCTCTGTTTACATCACATACACTATCAAGCATTTTGCATATCTTATTTAGATACTGACAGCACTTGGTGGCCTATAGCAACACCCCAAAAGAAGGCTTTAGATGTGCCAAGTGAACCTGCAACCACAACACTTCAACACTTGACATAAGATCTTCTCTAAGCATTAGCTATCAGAGATAAGACACAATACTGAAAAAGCAAGAGAAAAAAAATAGACATTCAGCAGTTCATTAATCAATTGGTGTGCGTGCTGAGGGGTTGAAGCTATGGACCCATTGGCTTGGCTCTTTCAATAAGGTTTGTATCACAACTAAAGTGGCCAAATAACTTCTTAAAATTAAGCACATTAATCTGCTTTACAAGGGGTGTAGAGCCTAACTGGCACATATTAGCAGCGTGTGAGTTTCAAGTTTGGGGAAGACAATTTTCACCATAAAAATGCACCTTTATAATAAAATCATTTCATGCATAATTGCATTTGTGGTCAATACTGATAATGGAACATTCACTTTTATAGCCTACTACCATGTGTGCATTGCTGCTCTTATAATGTGAAGAAATAGCTTAATAGTTTAACCTAAACGTTCTGATCTGTTGTGTCAGCCACATTGCATAAAAAAGGTTTTTTGATGCTAGTGGTTGTTTTAATTTGGGATCTATAGCATCCCACAACTGTCCCAGACTATGTTTGGAATATTTATTTCTCGCAGAGAATAGGACTTTTGTACTATGGGGGATAGTAGATTGACATAGGCTAGTGCTTTTGCTGTTGGTTAGGCCTACTCATCTTGTTGGCTGACGAAAAGTAAATGTGGACAGTTCTTCCAATATCTTCAATACGCACCTCTGAATTGGATAAGGACATGCACAGTTGCCACAGCCCTAGTCACAGCAGCTGTAACCCTAAACGCAGTAGGCTTTACTTAAAGATCATGACAGCCATCAGTGATATTGTAACTGGACAAGCTTATGGCATGATTAATTGAGGACATGTTTTCTATTGGGGGAGTTGATGACATTGTCTGCTCCTTGTAGACACAAGGTCCCCCTCTTGAAGGGTGCACAGTGCTCCGCTGGCCATGAAGTCAGCTCCCTGCTGAACTGTCACACTGTTAAGTGGGGTTCAACACGGGTCAAGAGCAGGGATCGTCTGAACAGCGTCGGCTGCCAGCGTTGTAAAGGGTACTCTTTGTCAGCCTAATGCTGAGACACGTCTCTCAGTCGAGACAGGCACATCCAATCAAGATCACCTTTCACAATCTGACACTTAAAACATCAAGCCCACTGTGGAGATGCTAGGTTAACTTTCTCTAGACTGAATATGTGTGTGTGTGTGTGTGTGTGTACAGGGGTGCATGCAATTCATGTGTGACACTTTTGAAATGTGTATTTAATTTAGAAAAGGTTCATTTTAGTTCACTGTGTTTCCCGTGACAAATCAATATTGTGTTTGAATACTGTAGCTGATAAAGGAAGAGCTACCTTAACAAGAAAAAGCTGCTCAGCAGAGTAAGTGACAACACATTGTTAATGGAGACATTTGTTCCAACACTTTAAAGGGATACTTTGGGATTTTGGAAATGAAGCCCTTTATCTACCTCCCCTGAGTCAGATGAACTCATGGATAACATTTGTATGTCTCTGCATCCAGTAGGAAGTAAGTTAAGAGGAAGTTTTGCCAGCCGATGCTTAGCGCAACGACTAGAAGTCTATGGTATCTACTAGCATGCTAGCAGTTTTATATACTTCCAGTCATTGAGCTAATGCTAATGCTTTGGGGCGGCAGGTAGCCTAGTAGTTAGAGCGTTGGGCCAGTAACCGAAAAGGTGCTAGATTGAATCCCCGAGCTGACAAGGTATAAATCTGTCGTTCTGCCCCTGAACGAGGCAGTTAACCCACCGTTCTCCAGTAGGCCGTCATTGTAAATAACAATTTGTTCTACCTGACTTGCCTGGTTAAATAAAGTAAAAAAAGAAAAAATGCTAGTTAGCAACATCCTTCAAACTGCACGCAGAGATATAGAAATGGTATCCATGAGTTCATCTGACTCTGAAGAAGTAGAAAAAGGGCCTCATTGCCAAAATCCTAAAGTACAGCCAACCTTTGGTGGGATTGCCTTGCTTTTATTGTTCCAGGCTATGCTTGACATTTTTATCACCAGTGAAGACTGACAGAAAACACCACAGGTAGACTGCCTTTCATTGCTATAATACAGTACAAAAATGTTGCGCTCTTGACTTTAATAAGTCACCCTCATCTTCATGTGATTCTAGTAAGAAATGTACTTAATAGGAAAATAAATACAATAGGAAGACATCAAAAAGCTATACTTGAATATAGCCTAGATGTACTTTATCGCCAATCCCATCTTTCCTTGTAGTACTAGTGCGGGGATACTAGGTTGACTCAGATATGATTATTTTATTTAACTAGGCAAGTCAGTTAAGAACAAATTCTTATTTACAACGATGGTCTACCCCGGCCAACCCCTAACCCGGACGACGCTGGGCCAATTGTGCGCCGCCCTATGTGACTCCCAATCACTGACGGTTGCAATGTAGTGACGCCTCTAGCACTGAGATGCAGTGCCTTAGACCGCTGCGCCACTCTGGAGCAGACTGACATAACACAAAGTGACAACATCTGCAACACCGACTCACTGATGCTGTAAGCCCGGCTTGGAACAGAGATGGAAGATAGACATTCTCACCTTCCTTTAACTAATGATACCTCCTGTTCAGAATCATCTAACACCGTTATTCTACTTTGCTCTGGTAAGGTTAGAATTCTACAAAACATTGATAAAACCCCAAAGATCTCTCTAATAGGTAAGAATTGGTATTTTCTTGAATCATGGAAACCTTCCAGGTCTTTTCCTCCCATAAGAGAGGTTTGCTGCAGAAGTGCACTGAGATGCCAACATGGCCGAACAGTCATGTTACTAGTCTCAGTGGTCCTGGTGCTACTGAACTGCTGAAGCAACACAGTGAGCCATGGCTGCCTGACACCCCAGAGGCACTACAACTAACTGCAGCCCAGCCTGCTCTCAACTCCCACAGGATGAGAGTGGGCTAAGTGGAAACACTGCCAGGAGTTACAGGCTAGATCTATAGAAACAATGAAAGTGTTGAAAGTGTACAGTGTCTTCAGAAAGTATCCACACCACTTGAATTTTTCCTAAATGTGTTGTGTTAAAGCCTGAATTAAACATTTTGTCACTGGCCTTCACACAATACCCCATGATGTCAAAAGGGAATTATGCTTTTCAAAATTATACAAATTAATAAAAAATTAAAAGCTGAACTGTCTTGAGTCAATAAATATTCAACACCTTTGTTATGGCAAACCAAAATAAGTTCAGGAGGACAATTTAACAAGTCACAGACTCACTCTGTGTCCAATAATAGTTTTTAACAAGATTTTTGAACGACTACCTCATCTCTGTACCCCACACATACAATTATCTGTAAGGTCCCTCAGGCGAGCAGTGAATTTAAAACACAGATTCAACCAAAACCCCAACGGTTTTCCAATGCCTGTCAAAGAAGGGCACCTATTGGTAGATGGGTAAAACTGAGGATGGATCAACAACATTGTAGTTACTCCTCAGTACTAACCTAAATGACATAGTGAAAAGAAGGAAGCCTGTACAGAACAAAAAGTATTCCAAAACATGCATCCTGTTTGCAACAAGGCACTAAAACAAATCACTCTCCTTTCCATCAGACTTTGGTGGATTAATAAACCTTTCTGCAGGACAATAACCTAAAACACAAGGCCAAATCTACACTGGAGTTGCTTACCAAGAAGACAGTGAATGTTCCTGAGTGGCCAAGTTACAGTGTTGTCTTAAATCTACTTGAAAATATTTGGCAAGACCTGAAAATGGTTGTCTAGCAAAGATCAACAACCAATTTGACAGAGATTGAAGAATTAAACAAATAATAATGAGCAAATTTTGCACAATCCAGGTGTGAAAAGCTCTTAGAGACTTACCCAGAAAGACTCACATCTGTAATCACTGCCAAAGGGGATTCTACAAAGTATTGACTCAGGGGTGTGAATACTTAAGTAAATTAGATACTTCTGTATTTCCTTTTCAATACATTTACAAACATTTCTTAAAACATGTTTTCACTTTGTCATTATGGGGTATAGTGTATAGATGGGTGAACACTGCAAAATGTGGAATATGTCAAGGGGTATGAATACTTTCTGAAGGCACTGCATGTGTCATTTCTTATTATGGACACACTACATTGCACATGTCATTTCCATTGATAAATCATTCCTCTACAAGAGAGCAGATCTATACAATGTTCACTTATAACAACTTCATGATTAAAAATGACTTTCTGTGTGGAGCAATCCCATGACAATGTTTCCATTAACAGGTTCAGAGAATAGAAATGAGGTTTTGTGAAAAAGAAAGGATGCAATAATCAACACGCTTCCTGATAGCGCATACTGTCATTTATCACATCCAATAAAACATCGACCTGTAGGCGGCTTCATTCTAGAAGGTTGGGCGTTTCTGGAGTTGTCCAAGCAGAACAAACAGTGTTGGATGAAAAGGTTAGGCAGTGGCCTACGTCACGCAGCTGCAGCGGTGTACAAGACCAGGGGGGTTACAGACTGCAGCAGTAGAAAACTTCTCTAGCAGGGAAGAGCACTTAGCAAGGAGAGGAATCTAGTCTACGAATAAACTCCCTGTCCACACATGACTGCAGCGCAGACCTGACTGACTGCCCCATTAACCAACTCCCACAATCCCTAGTACACTCCATCTCTCTCTCGCTCCATCTCTCTCTCGCTCCATCTCTCTCAATTCAATTCAAAGGGCATTATTGGCATGGGAAACATGTCTACATTGCCAAAGCAAGTGGAATAGATAAAAACAAAAGTGAAATAAACAAATCAGAAATGAACAGTAAACATTACACTCACAAAAGTTTAAAAAGAATAGAGACATTTCAAATGTTATATTATGGCTATTTGTAACATTTGTGCAAAGGGAGAATAAATAGACCGATAAATATAGGTTGTATTTACAGTGATGTTTGTTATCCACTGGTTGCCCTTTTCTTGTGGCAACAGGTCACATCTTGCTGCTGTGATGGCACACTGTGGTATTTCAACTAATAGATATGCAAGTTTATCAAAATTGGATTGGTTTTAAAAAATGTGTGTCTAATCTGAGGGTGTAACTCTCTCTCTCTCTCTATCCATCGCTAAAGAATAGCACTGGAGGGAATAAGAGACGTTTTACGTGCTCCTTACCAACTGTTTTTTGCGCTTTGACCTAAAAGAGCTTCTGGACATCAGAACACCGATCACTAACCTGGATTTGGATGAGGATTTCTACTTTAATGAGTCGGAGGCGAAGGACATACTGCTCAGTTCACTAGTGCGGCCGGACCAAGTGATGATTTGATACAACGTTGCACTTCACTAGCAAAAAGCTCAAGTCAAGACAGATCGAGACGGAGGCAGACAGGGGGAGTAGATAGATGAATGCGATTGAAAGACCCGACATTTTCATCAGGATATTTTCTACTGTTTTTATTTGTTGGCTTAAGGCCTATGTATTTTACTAAGTTGACGATGGAAGTTCTAGGCCTACTGATGCATCTCTATGTATTTTACTTAGTTGACGATGGAACTTCTAGGCCTACTGCTGCATCTCTATGTATTTTACTTAGTTGACGATGGAACTTCTAGGCCTACTGCTGCATCTCTATGTATTTTACTTAGTTGACGATGGAACTTCTAGGCCTACTGCTGCATCTCTACGCTGTCGTTTTTTTTAGCATCCAGTAGATCACAGTGTATCAACGTGTCCATATGGCAGAAGCTAGTGCTCTCGGCATAGTTGAATTTAAACTTTTAGATTTTTATCATATTACTTTGGATTTTTTTGATGAACCATGTGACAATGACTTTGAGAAACAAAAACGATATTATTGAAATTAAACTGTTCCAAGAAAAATAATCATAACTGGCACACAGATTGGTAGAAATATTATGATAAATTGTAAGCTTGCACAAACTTGTAACTCACGAGCTGCCTATGGTCTTTACTAATAAAACCATTAAAACTATTGTGAAGGCGCAAGCACGTGCACACATAGGAGGTCCGTGAAAAAACGTGCCACCCTATGAAAATCAAAGGCCCGTCTAACTGATTCATTCTGCCGCAGGGTCTTTACGGTTGTTATCAGTAGCCTAGTTGATCAGACTAAGAAATTGTCTCGTTTTCTTCCCAAACAGTTTAGCTGTAGGCTGCTGCATCATTTCTGTGAAGAGTTCTTGCTTGTGTAAGTCGGGAGTGATGCGTTATCACGTTTTCTAAATAAATACCGGAGGAGAGTGGAGCGGGGCACACTTTGCTAGATGATGCGCTTTGTGCCCGCCCTGCGCAACCTGCGATTACAGTGAATCTGATTGGTCAAGATACAGAACAGAATGCACAGAACCTGAAGCACTCCAATATAAAGGACAGATAGGCTTTCATAGTGTACAAGATGACAAACAAATCTTGAGTCATGTGACTCAAGTCCGCATCTGATTAGCTGTATAGGGCCATAAGCAAACAACAAAATGCTTAGCAAGAAGCAGCACTCCTAGTGGCCGGTGATTTTAATGCTGGAAATCTGAAATCAGTCTTACCTAATTTCTACCAGCATGTCACCTGTGCAAATAGAGGTGAAAAAAACCCTCTAGATCACCTTTACGCCACACACAGAGACGCATACAAACCTCTCCCTCACACAAATCTGACCTTAGCTCTATCCTCCTGATTCCAGCTTACAAGCAAATATTCATCTGATGGCATTGAGGATTTTACCACATCAGTATCTGGCTTCATTAATAAGTGCATCAATGACGTCATCCCCACAGTGACCGTTCGTACATATCCCAACCAGAAGCCATGGATTAAAGGCTAGAGCTACCGCTTTCAAGGAGCGGGACACTAATCAAGACACATAAGAAATCAGCGTCAATACAGGACCAAGATTGAATCATACTCTTCCGGCTCTGATGCTCGTCGGCTATGCCAGGGCTTGCAAACTATCACGGATAAAAAAAGGGAAACTCAGCCACGACCTGCCCAGTGACGAGAACCTACCAGACAAGCTAAATGCCTTCTACGCTTGCGGTGAGGCAAGCAACACTGAACCTTGCATGAGAGCACCAGCTGTTCCGGATGACTGATCACACTTCATAGACGATGTAAAACCTTTAAACAGGTCAACATTCAAAAGGCTGCGTTGCCAGACAGATTACCAGGACTTGTACTCCGAGCATGCGCTGACCAGCTGGCCAGTGAAGTGTCTTCACTGACATTTTCAAACTCTCCCTGATATAGTCTGTAATACCCATGTTTCAAGCAGACCACCATAGTTCCTGGGGTCAAGAACGCCAAGTTAAATGACTATTACCCTGTAGCACTCACATCTGTAGCCATGAAGTGCTTTGAAAGGCTGGTCATGGCTCAAATCAACACCCTCATCCCAGACCCATTCCAATTCGCACACTGCCACAACAGATCTACAGATGAGGCATTATCTATTGCACTCCACACAGACCTTTCCCCCTTGGACAAAAGCAACACCAACGTGAGAATGCTGTTCATTGACTACAGCACAGAGTTCAACACCATAGTGCCCTCCAAGCTCATCACTTAGCTAAGGACCGTGGGATTAAACACCACCTTCTGCAACTGGATCCTGGACTTCCTGACAGGCCACCCCCACGTAGTGAGGGTAGGCAACAACACAGGCTGACCCTGTTTTGAGGGGTTTGAGCACCTGCAGGACCTCCTCTGCCACTTTCACGTCATCATCAGACAAGGTGACGATGTCTTTATGTTTTTTCAGGGTCTTGTCTGTCAGTGCAGAGGATACAGCTGCCTGCTGCTCAAGATAGCTCTCCAACATGTCATAAGTGGAGATCCATCTTGTTGTGACATGGTGTATGAGCTTGTGGGTCGGTAGCTGTAGCATTTCTTGCTTGGTCTTAAGCACATGAGCAGCTGTTGTGCTTCGGTGGACAAAGGAAACCACCTCCCTGATCCTCCCAAGGAGGCGGTCCATCTGGTTCACTGAGAGTTGGCTCCCGTCACTGACACACCAGGGTGATGACGCTTTAAATGTCTGGTCATGCTCCATGTATTTCCATGATCATAAGGCTTTCTTGTGGCACAATGCCTACACACCGTAATGGTGTTGTCCACCACCCTTCTGTGTGTGTGTGTTGACCAAGTAGGCAGCCAGGCACTAACATTACTGGGTGCAACTCCCGTCCCATCCCGTTGCTGCCTGGCAGGCACTAACATTACTGGGTGCTACTCCCGTCCCATCCCGTTGCTGCCTGGCAGGCACTAACATTACTGGGTGCTACTCCCGTCCCATCCCGTTGCTGCCTGGCAGGCACTAACATTACTGGGTGCTACTCCCGTCCCATCCCGTTGCTGCCTGGCAGGCACTAACATTACTGGGTGCTACTCCCGTCCCATCCCGTTGCTGCCTGGCAGGCACTAACATTACTGGGTGCTACTCCCGTCCCATCCCGTTGCTGCCTGGCAGGCACTAACATTACTGGGTGCAACTCCCGTCCCATCCCGTTGCTGCCTGGCAGGCACTAACATTACTGGGTGCTACTCCCGTCCCATCCCGTTGCTGCCTGGCAGGCACTAACATTACTGGGTGCTACTCCCGTCCCATCCCGTTGCTGCCTGGCAGGCACTAACATTACTGGGTGCAACTCCCGTCCCATCCAGTTGCTGCCTGGCAGGCACTAACATTACTGGGTGCTACTCCCGTCCCATCCCGTTGCTGCCTGGCAGGCACTAACATTACTGGGTGCTACTCCCGTCCCATCCCATTGCTGCCTGCGTCTCACCAGCAGGGCTGACCAGAGGGCTGAGCAGAGGGCTGAGCCTGCTGCTGCATTATTGAAGATGAGTGTTGGGTTCATTGAGGCATGTCTGCATCCTGAATCATTTACATCCTGCTAATGTCAGCTCTCATCTACCACCAACGCCTTACTGCCTGCCTTCTACAGGTCGGGCCCCCATTCCTTTTTCCATGGCCTCTACAACCTTCTCTGCGGATCTGGCTGATGTTATGGGAGGGCAGGGTTTTTTACAAAATATATTTTTGTCCTGAATACAAAACGCTATGCCCCACCCTCACGCCTGTTGTTATACCAAAAAAACATCTGCACTAACATTACAGCACAGCTGGCTGTAAATATGACCATTGTAAGATACGGTAGATTATTATAGGATCCAATTAATATCCGGTTTTGAGTGTCAGCTTTTATGGGCTCCCCTTTGCCAGATGTGTACATGTTCATATCTAGCAATGATACAATGTGTTTTTAACTATTTACACAATGCATCTTTTGAATACTCTGTAGTGTCTCTGCTCTAGCTACCTTAAACAACATGCAAATAAGCCATATCGCAAGTGAAAACAAAAATTCTCTCTCCAAAGACATCGGCTAAGAATGTTTTTTTCCCCTCCCCCACTTCACCCCGTTGTTTACGCAGTCTGACAAGTACAGCGAACAGGAGACCTTCAACTTTCATAGCACCACAATATTCACAATTGGAAGACGACAGCCTTAACAGAATCTAGCCTGGCATTACAATGTTAAATCAGTCAGTCATGAAATGAAAAACAGGAGGAGAGCACACATGGAGGACAGGAGGAAGCCACATCATCTCTTGCATGCGGGGGATGGAAAGTCCAACCCACTTCCTCTAAATGAGGATGACTATGTGAAATAATGACCTCTTATTGTTAAAACCAAGGTTGTTACAGGGCACAAGAGGTACTAAGGATCCTACCTCCACTCTGCAAACTGGAATCAGTGTGTGCTCGCGCGCGCATGCCAAGCACTGTTGAAAGATATTAAGTCCCTTGAGAGATGAGCACAGACTTCTTTATTAGGTCATATCAACCTCCACTCATCTCTGAGCTAGAAACAGCACTACTGACCATTGGACTTCTAAGCTCAATCCCGATAACCTCCTTTAGCCCTTCCCCTCCACTTTGAGTGATCCAGCATCAAGTCGGAGTGGTGTTGAAAATTCAACTTTGAACGAGAGGTAGTGCCTTTTTAGGACTCTAGTTGACCCTCCAAACGATGCAAATCGACATAGACTTCCTATCAAGTAGTTATCAAAACTCCCATGAAGCTCTGTGACCCAAGGCTCTAATGTTGCTTCAGGAAGATGGCTGACAAAAATAGTTTAGTGGAAGCAAATGTAAGTAATTATAACTTAATAACAAAGTGAAGATGGCGCTGTAGTAGATGGCCGCCATTTGCTAGCTCCGACCTAACTTTGATTTTGTTGTTTATTTTTAAATGTATCTGCTATCATTTCTTACAGCCGACAACAACTTTGAACATCAGATTGGCAGTTACCTCAATTCCAGTTTTAACTTCAACTCATCTGTCCTGGGCTCTGTCTGTAATTCCAACTACATCTTCGGGATACCCAAGAGGAAACACTTACGTTACAGAGACAAGAGAGGGGGGATCCTGGAGAGATTAAGGCGAAGGAAGAACCGGCAACCTCTTCCCTCCATTCTATTGGCCAATGTGCAGTCAGTTGATAATAAGATGGATGACCTGAAATCGTGGATTTGCTACCAACATGACTCTCGAAACCGCAATATTCTCAGCTTTTCTGAAACATGGCTCAGACAATATATGGGACTTATTTCACTTCTTCCTGTCCTCTGCCGTAGCCTCAGGGTTGTCTGCGGTACCCCTATTCTTTAGCTATCCAACTCTACGGATTCTTCATTCACCGTACCGACAGGACAGTGGAGTTGGGGAAATCGAGGGGGGAGGGGTATGCCTCTTGATCAACAACTGGTGTGCTGACTCAAGCGAGGTTGAAGTGTTGACTAACTGTTCACCCGTCTTGGAATACCTTATGGTCAAATGCCAACCCTTTTACCTCCCGAGGGAGTTTTCAACTGTTATTGTGACTGTTGTATACATTCCACCTCAGGACAAGAAACATAACAAGCTGGCATTAACCAAACTGTACAAGGCTATAACCAAGCAGAAAAACGTACATCCAGTGGCTGCTTTTCTGGTTGCCGGCGATTTAATTCTGCTTCATTGAAACGCGTGTTGTCCAACTTCCTAGACCACCGTTAATCTACCCTCAAGCAAGCATACAAGGCTCTCCTTGGTCCTACATTCGGCAAATCAGATCAGGTACTCCTGCTTCCTGTTTACAAGCACACGCTCAAACAGGAATTACCCCTGACTCGCTTCGTTGAGAAATGGTCTCCAGAATCAGAGATTATGCTACAGAGCTGCTTTGCTAGCGGTAAGTGGAATGTTTCGGGACTCCACCAATAACATCGACGAGCTAACCACCTCCGTCACCGGCTTCATTAGGAAATGCATCGGTGTTGTTGTCCCCACAGTTAAGGTTCGCTAAATTAAAGGATAGGGCTACTGCAGACAACCCTGAAGCTACAGCAGAGGACAGGAACAAGTACAAGAAGTCCCGCTACGACCTGCACAGAGTCATCAAACGACAAAAGGATAATATAGAAGGTGGAATCCTATTACACAGGCTCCGACGCCCACCGCATGTAGCAGGGGCTACAGCCCATTATGAATTAGAAAGGATGAGCCAGCCATGATCTGCCCAACGATGCGTCTACTAGACAAACTCAATGCAATTTATCAACGCTTTGACAATAACATGGTGCCGGGTGTGAGGGCTGCCACCAACCTAGGAGATTTGGGTCTGAGCGAGATCACCCATTGGTTATGGCATCCAACTCCATCATCCAGACCCACTCCAATTTGCATACCAACAGAACCATAGACGACGCAATCTCAATTGCACTCCACACTGCCCTCACCCATCTAGATAAGAGGAATATCTATGTGAGAATGCTGTTCATTGACTACAGCTCAGCGTTCAACACCATGGTCCCCCTCCAAGCTCGTCAACAAGATTCAGACGCTGGGACTGAACACCTCCCTCTGCAACTGGATCCTCACTTCCTGACGGACCAACCCCAGGTGGTAAGGGTAGGCAACATCACCTCCGCCACGCAGACCCTCAACATGGGGGCCCCACAGGGGTATGTGCTTAGTCGCCTCTTGTACTCCCTGTTCACCCATGACTGCGTGGCAACGCACGACTCCAACACCATCATCAAATAAATTACCTCTGAATTTCGGTGTTTTTGAAGGTACACATTGTTAAATAGGAATAAATAATTTAAGCTGTTTTTAGATTGACGTTGCTAGCTACTGTACTTACATAGACAGAGCCTGGACTCCAACCAGGATCTCTAGTGGCACAGCTAGCACTGCAACACAGTGCCTTAGACCACTGTGTCACTTGGGAGTACTATGAAGACACCATTGATCTCGGCAAGAGGAGCAACATTCAGAGAAATTCACAATTCAGGGTAACGTTACGCAATTAGATAACTGGACGGATTTAGCTATGTACAACCATTTTTCGTCTAACATTAGACGAAAAATTTGCTAGCTATACATACAGTTCAGTGGAGGCTGCTGATAATGTCTGGAATGGAGTAAATGGAATGGTATCAAACACGTGGTTTCCATGTGGTTGATACCATTCAATTGACTCCATTCCAGCCATCATTATGAGCTCTCCTCCATTATCAGCAGCCTCCAATGATATAGTTATCGGTCTGTCATATTGAGGTGTCTAGCTAGAAGTTAAACCTGATCGGGCGGCAGGTAGCCTAGTGGTTAGAGCGTTGGACTAATAACCGAAAGGTTGCAAGATCGAATCCCCGAGCTGACAAGGTAAAAAAGTTTGTTCTGCCCCTGAACAAGGCAGTTAACCCACTGTTCCTAGGCCATCATTGAAAATAAGAATTTGTTCTTAACTGACTTGCCTAGTTAAATAAAAAGGTAAAATAAAAAATAAAATAAAATGGACAGGTGTAAACAATTATGGTAATTCCAAATGCCCTAAACTATGTGATGTGGACAACTACTCTTCTCTTCAACTTGTTAGGCAATCATATTTACATATGCGGAAAGGATGGCCAGCCACACAGGAGGGTGGTTTTTACTAAGGTCATCTTGAGTGACCGAGGTCATGAATGCTGGAACAAGGTATAACATACTTTCAGATCACTGAAACCCCACCTGATGTGGTGGAAGTTGTCGAACCAGATCAGAAGAGTACTACCTTCAGGCACAGACTGAGGAGGATGTGAAGGCTTTGACCAGGTAAAAATTATTATCCGCTGATCATTTATTTTCTGTCCCTCTAAGAAATATGTAAGAAATGTATTTGTAATATGAACCATAATTGCATGTATTCCTGTCATCAATCAAGGTGAGACTGAACATGGACAAGGTGCAGAAGAAACAGAAGGAGAGCTACCAGAGCAGAATCAAAAAGGGGACGAAGTGCTACGACACCGGGGCAAATTACTTGGTTTGGAAGAAGGACGAAAGGAAGGCGAGACCTGGGAAACCTCACTGCTCTTTCGCTCCTAGCTGGGGCCACCATCTGTTAAAGTGAATATAAAAAAACCTCAGATAATAACTATTTGCATTTGCACACAAAATAACCTGAAGCTAGTTTTAGTTTCCCTAACACTGACATTTTTCTCTGTCTACCTAGGGTTACCTCTGTGGAAGCAGCTGGACGGTCGACCACTGGAAGCACTGGCGCCCTACACTTCAGTGAAGCCCAATATACAAAGTATGTTAAGCTTTGGTTGACATTTGAGAAAGCAAGAAAAATTGTAGTTATGTTAAGCTTATAAAAATGTACCTCTCAATTTCTCTCTCCAAATGACTTTAGGACCATCGAATGTCCGAGCTCCCCTGGAGGTATACCGTCCACCAGAACCAGTGAGTTCGGATCAGTCTGATTCTCTGTGCTCTGAGTCGGAGGGGGACCAGCTTGAGAAAGACTATACCTTCCAAAAGTGTTGAAAAGTACATATCTCCCATTTATAACACTGCACTAATCCATCAAATTTTCTCCCAGTAAAGTGTAACCTGTGTGTTTGCTTGTTTACGTCTCTGTCTGCTACCCTATTCCCTTTGGGTTCTGCCCAACACTCAGACGTGGAGCCACCTGAGGTCCTCCATTACAAACCACCCTCCAACTTTTCTTTAAATCATTTACAACTACTGTTGTTGGCATTATCTGCTAATGTAACCGATGTGAAATGGCTAGTTAGTTTGCGGTGGTGCGCGCCAATAGCGTTTCAATCGGGTGACGTCACTCGCTCTGAGACTTGAAGTAGTTGTTCCCCTTGCTCTGCAAGGACCATGGCTTTTGTGGCGCGATGGGTAATGATGCTTCGTGGGTGTCAGTTGTTGATGTGTGCAGAGGGTCCCTGGTTCAAGCCCAGGTTGGGGCGAGGAGAGGGACGGAAGCTAAACTGTTACACTAACAAAGTTTTCTTGCTCTATCATACTGGGCACATATGTAAAATACACAGATTAACTAAAAACACTAGCACTGCAAACACTCATTTTCCCTCTTCGTCCCCCTTCTGAGACTGGCTGCCTGTTGAGAACAAGTGACAGGCAGAACCTCCCACCCACACAGCAACCACCACCTCTATATATTCCACACACCAGAATTCAGTATTTTATTCTATGATTGCCATCTGAGTGCACAAAAAAATCTGTGAAAATAAACTAAATGCCACAACTGTACCAAAAACGATTGAAGTTTATGTATTAAAATCTTAAATAATGTCAGGTTGGTTTTCACAGCTGTTTCACAAGGTGTTCATTATTGTAAGCTGTAAGGTATCCTTTGGTGGTATTTATTTGTTTCACATTATTCATTGTTATATCCTAGGACCTACAATAGATACATATATATTCAACTACAACGGTGTACTAATGAGCTATGAGATTTAAAGAAAATCATAATAGAGGACTACTAAGATTATACTATTTCAGTGTAGGTAAGGGCAAGTTAAAATAAAAACATAGCCAGACAAGCCAGTGTATGAATCAAATGGATTTGCAAATTAATGGAGTGGAAATTAGCTGACTTCGTGATCTGTAAGGTAAGTAACTTTAATGTGTCAAGCAGATTGCATGTTTTCTCTGCCATTTCCAAAACATTGCAATATTTAAGACATGGATTTCATGTTGTAATGTTAACAAGGTACCCAAAAGTAGTTTGAAGTAATGGTTTCATTTCATTAGCTAAACAAAACCTGTTTAAACAGTGAAATTGACGCGGAAATCAGCCTTGTTTGCATAGCAATGATGAAAAGAACGTCATTTAGGCTGTAATGATCTCCAAAACGTGAATCATTAGGTCATCCCACCGCTGATATAGCAACGGATGCTAATAGTTTATCGAATCCCATTGTGACGTAGAGGGGGGCATTATTTGGCATGGGCCCTCAAATCCTCAAAAGGTTCTACAGCTGTACCATTGAGAGCATCTGGATTGGCTGCGTCACTGCTTGGTATGGCAAGAGCACTGCCGTCGATTGCATGGCGCTGCAGAGAGTGGTGCGGACAACTAAGTACCATCACTGGGGCCGAGCTCCTCGTCATCAAATCTGACACCAACAAGCTCCTGAACAGCTTATATCCCCAAGCCATAAGACTGCTAAATAGCTAACTAAATGGCTACATGGACTATCTGAGTTGATCTTTGCATTTTATTTTTGGACTGCACACAGGGCCATACATACGACGCACACATACAAACACTCCATTTGCGCTCACACACATAACATACACACTGACTCTACACACCCACTTACATACAATCATCATATACGCTGCTGCTACTCTGTTTATCATATATCCTGATGCCTAGTCACCTCACCCCTATACATATCTACCTCTATTGATCCAGTATCCCCACACATTGTAAATATGGTACTGGTACTGACCCTATATATAGTATGCTTACTTTATCGTGTTCTTCGTATTTCTATCTTGTGTGTTTTTGTTCTACCTTGTTATTCTTAGTATTAGATGATTATTCATTACTGTATTGTTGGTGTTAGAGCTTACAAGAAACACATGACTGTACTTGTGCATGTGACATTAAAACTAGAAACTTGAATCATGCAAAAAAATGTACAGTTAAGAGGAACGCGTTAGTTAATGTTGAGAAAAACCCTTATCCATATTTACGGAAATTGCTTTTTAATAAGCTAGCTGTCTAGCTAACATTAGCCAACTAGCTATACATTTAGCTTGCTATATAGATGTTTCACATTTGTATGAATGTGTCGTTTAATGTTTTAGGGACTCCTAAGCAAACCAGGCTGTCCTCTTGTAAATAATCTATCCATCCACTGGATTTCACATCTAGCTAGCTACCTAAAGCATTTACTGCAAATTGAATGTACAATTTTGTAAGCTTGCCAACCCCTATCACAGAGTGATTCCATGTAACTTTTGTGATTTGTTAAGCAAAATTTTACTCCTGAACTAATTTAGGCTTGCCTAAGCAAAGGGCCTGAATACTTGTGCAACGACTATATTTGACTATATTTTAGGTAAGAATGTTAAAATATATATTACATTTTTCTTCCACTTTGACAAGAGTATTTTCTGTAGATTGTTGACAAAAAGTGACAAATCCATTTGGATCCAACTTTGGTACCACTTTTTCAAGCCACTGTATTGGCAATTTCCTTCCCTTGGCAAACTAAAAAGCACTACCACTATTGAAAGACAAGTTGCTTTGAGACCAACTTTTTATCTGCTGTGATTGCGTCTTTGTTTTGAGTTTTACATCTAGCACTAGACTGTAGTATTAGCAACAGCCATCAAAATTATTAAAAGTTTTTAAAAACAATTCTAATAAATGCAACAGTTGGACAATGGACAAAGATACTACACACTAAGATTTTTTTACATCCATCAGATATTGACTGAATTATAGCACAACATATTTTACTGGCATGGACCAATAATGAATGAATGCAATTCAGGTACTACATTTGTCAAATCTCATATTCTTTTATATTTTGTGTTAATATAAAGAAAATTATCTGCATAAATACTCGGGGTATTTGCAAATATGAATAAATTAACATAACAGGGTTGAATATGGCTTCAACCACCAGAAACTTGCTCTTTCTAGCCCTACCTGCACTCACCTGCACTGTCTAGACTGCCTCACTAATTATGGTTGTCACGTTCTGTTGCATAATTTAACAAGTGTGTCAATAACAGGATACCCTCGGGTTAAAAATCAACAGGCTTGGCTCTAGATTACACCAATCTATACATACTTTACATTGTTTGCGAGATCAGACATAATGTCACTAAAATCCAAGGGTTCATTTTTGGGAAGTTGCTTTCATTTCATCTCATTTGTAAACAACTGTATTAAATAGTGATGCACCGATATGACATTTTTAGGACGATACCGATATTTTAAGCTAATATCGGCCGATTCCGATATGTTCACCGATATATCGTGCATGCCTAGAATTAAATTGTAACTTTTTTCAGTTCCACATCAAATTAACAACCATCAAAATAAAGTATTTTCTTCTCTTTCTTGTGATGTGAGTCTCGAGACAATGCATTAAATCCCAGACAAAGCTTTAGCTACTACAGCGACTGAAATGACTGCAACACTTAAAGAGCTACAGTTAGTTTCAGAATGGGTGGCAAGGAATAAGTTAGTCCTCAATGTTTCAAAAACAAAAAGCATTGTTTTTGGGACAAATTATTCACTAAACCTCAACCAAATCTTGTAATGAAAAATTTGGAAATTTAGCAAGTTGAGGTGACTAAACTGCTTGGAGTAACCCTGGATTGTAAACTGTCATGGTCAAAACATATTGATACAACAGTAGCTAAGAAAGTACTGCTCTGCCTTAAGAGCACTATCAACAAAGCAGGTCACAACAAGGCAGGTTCTGCAGGCCCTGGTTCTGTCCCACCTGGACTGCTGTTCAGTCGTGTGGTTAAGTGCCACAAAAAGGGACTTAGGAAAATTGCAATTGGCTCATAACAGGGCAGCACGGCTGGCCTGTTAATGTACACAGAGAGCTAACATTAATAATATGCATGTCAATCTCTCCTGGCTCAAAGTGGAGGAGAGATTGACTTCATCACTACTTATATTTATGAGAGGTATTGACATGTTGAATGCACCTAGCTGTCTGTTTGAACTACTGGCGGACAGCTTGGACACCCATGCAACCAGAGGACTCTTCACAGTCCCCAAGTCCAGAATATACTACGGGAGGCACACAGTACTACATAGAGCCATGACTATATGGAACTCTATTCCACATTAAGTAACTCATGCAAGCAGTCAAAAAACAGATAAAAATACACCTTATGAAACAGCGGTGACTGTGAAGAGACACAAACACAGGCATAGACACAAACACAGGCGTACACATGTAGACATGGATTTTGTGTTGTAGATATGTGGTAGTAGAGCAGTGGCCTGAGGGCACACAATGTGTTGTGATATCTGTTGTAATTGTATTGTAATGTTTTTAAAATTGTATAAATGCCTTAATTTTGCTGGACTCCAGGAAGCTGCTGCCTTGGCAGGAACTAATGGGGATCCATAATAAATACAAAGAGACGCAACGGAAAGACGATGTATTCCATTGAGCCCATTTCAGCCATTACCGGGGTGTGTTTGCTAGGTCATTACAATCATTTCCACGGTCGTAGATTTAACGGGGAAAAACAGCAGGCACGAGCAAGAAGAGTATGAAAGAGTCGCAGGAGTAAAATGAAAGCAATCAACCCAGCGAGATTTAAATGACAAGAGGATTCTGCACCCCTCCATCAAAGGAAATCGACAGATCTTCAGGTGGGTGGGGTCATGCGCGTTGCTAGCAGTACAATCACCTTTTCTCTCTCCCTCTCTCTGAGATTCATTTAACTGGGTTATAGAAGAGGAGCACAGAAAGGATGCAAGTGAATTTGAATACTTCCAAGATTTGAGCTAAATATTCAAAAGTTATAAGCATAAATGTCAATGTGAAATGAGCTTTAAACACTGTAGCATTTTAGAACATGGTGTAGTGTAAACACATTGCTAGGTTCAGAAATCTTGCCATTGTCCTTGCATCTTTCACCTCATATCTGTACTCTCTACGCCATGATTAACTTAAGACACATTTCAACAAACAAGCTCTCTTTTCAGTATCATGTAACTAAGACTTGGCCTATATAAAAGTCTTAATTCAATCAATCATTGCAGTAGTTACGGCACAGCATCTACAAAGAAAACGGTAATGATGAAAATATCCTCTTTAACATCGCCAACAGGAGGACCATTATGAAGATCAAGAAAAAACATCAAGGGTGAAACGAGAGTTTTATTTGAGAGTGAACTACTTCAAATGTTTTTTTTTGCTAGTGCTTTCCTAAACGCATGCCCTGGAGTGTGCCCTCTGAGTGCAGTGCAGCACAGCCCTATCACGATGTTACAGACCTTCATGAAACTAAAGCCTGATGATATCATTGAGCTTGAGTGCCTGCACGCTCACAATAAGGACGGCATTCAGACAGAGACCCAAGTCTGAGCACTGATGACAAGTCCAGGTAGTGAAACTGGGTCAGTCTCCATTGAGCTTATGGTACGTTTTAAAGCCCATCTACATCAGTTTAACGTGAAATGTTACTATGGTTGACATTTCGGATCTGCGAATGCCATTTCGATTTGAATTTCTGAAACAGTCTTTACTACCTAGCCTGTAACAACACCACAGCTAGCATACTTAGCATAACTTTATTATGTTTCACTGTGCTAATCATTCTAAAAAGTGCTTGAATTTCATTCTGAATAGCTTTACTTGTAAACGCCGCTAGTTTTATATGGTAATGGTGTTCCATTTACCACTCTACATAATGCCTCATGGACGTTAAATTAGCACGGATAATACTTAGAACGGAACTTGTGCTAATCTGGTCGAGGACAACAGCAGAACAGGGTGCAGAGGAATCTCAAAAACACAGCCAGCCGAACCACCCTGACCTTATTAAAAGAAAACAACAAAAATGTTATGCAGAGCCCACAGCTTATTAGTTTGAACAAAGAGCTGTTTCAAGTGTATCTGAGCACTCCAATAGTGGCAAATTTAAAATCGAATTACCGTAAAATGTTAAATGCCAAATCTCAAATAGCTGCCTGTCCCTTTTAATAGCCAAGCAAGGCAAACATTTCACCAAATAAACGCGCCGTTTCAAATAAATGACCCGTCTAAATTAATTATTTACGAAGTTAACATGAGTTACCATGAATTGTTTGTTACATTAAATAATTCAGTAATGACAAAATAATTATGCCATTTTAAATCACCAGTAAGAAACGGCTGACAGCTGAGAACGGCTGACAGCTGAGAACTGCTGACAGCTGAGAACTGCTGACAGCTGAGAACTGCTAACAGCTGAGAACTGCTAACAGCTGAGAACTGTTAACTAACTGGCAATCATAACAACAATCAACTTCGGGAGTACAGACCCCTAGAAATTGACCAATCACCCTCTAAGAACTGCCGAAAAAGCACAGTCAAGAAAAAATAATTATTCTGTCAAGGACATTGACTCTACTTAAAAAAATATATATATACTAAGACAAAGTAAACGTGACAGTGTGTAAATGATAACACATAAGTGCAGGAAATGAAGAAATTGTTGGAAGGGAATGTTGGAATGAAACAATTAACTATGCAAATGAGCAAAAGCTGTGTGCATTAAGGAAATAGAAGCCTGGCTTAAATAGAAGCCTGTCTCTAAAAAGCACCTGTTGTGTTCAGTGATTTAAGCATATAAACTTCCGTGATATTAATTTAAGTTTTACGGTATTATAAATAGGAACGGAAAAACATTTAAGAGTGGTTTATAAAAGCTAGACAGTGAATCAGGTTTAAATGTAATAATATAATTGAATAATTCGGGGAATTGTGAAGGAGCAGGATAGTGTCTATTTATGCAAGTAGTTAGAGAATAGGTTATTTTAGGTGAAACAATTTCTACTTTTGCCCTCAAGACATGAAGCAAGATGTACTGGAATAATCAACAGTCAACTCTCATCTTTAAGCACCCTCTGTTTTTTGGTTCAACAGTAATAACCATAAACTCACGATTCAAAAAATAAATTGCACGAAAAGCGAAAACTCTGAACTTCCTAGTTGGGCTACATTTCAGCAGACAAAATGAAAGCAAATCTTAACTGGCTTTAAAACGTACATTGCCATTCGACAGACAAAATACTAAGCAAAATATGTAGGCATACAGTTCATTCGGAAAGTATTAAGACCCCTTGAGTTTTTTCACATTTTCTTATGTTACAGTCGTATTTTAAAATAGATTAAATAAATAGAAAAATCAACCAACACACAATACCCCATAATGACAAAGCGAAAACAGGTTTAGACATTTTTGCAAATGTATTAAATATTAAAACAGAAAAACCTTATGTCAGTATTCAGTCCATTTGCTATGAGACTCGAAATTGAGCTCAGGTGCATCCTGTTTCCATTGCTCATCCTTGAGATGTTTCTACAACTTGACTGTAGTACACCTGTGGTCAATTCCATCGAATAGACATGATTTGGAAAGGCACACACCTGTCTATATAAAGGTCCCACAGTTGACAGCGCATGTCAGAGCAAGAACTAAGTCATGAGGTCGAAGGAATAGTTTGTATAGCGCCAAGACAGGAATGTGTCGAGGCACAGATCTGGGGAAGGGAACTAAAAAATGTCTGCAGCATTGAAGGTCCCCAAGAACACAGTGGCCTCCATCCTTATTAAATGGAAGAAGTTTGGAACCACAAAGACTCTTCCTAGAGCTGGCCGCTCGGGCAAACTAAGCAATCGGGGGAGAAGGGCCTTGGTCAGGGAGGTGACCAAGAACCCGATGGTCATTCTGACAGAGCTCCAGAGTTCCTCTGTGGAGATGGGAGAACCTTCCAGAAGGACAACCATCTCTGCAGCACTCCACCAATCAGGCCTTTATGGTAGAGTGGCCAGAGAGAAGCCACTCCTCAGTAAAAGGCACATGACAACCCGCTTGTAGAACTCTTTGACCATGAGAAACAAGATTCTCTGGTCTGATGAAACCAAGATTGAACTCTTTAGCCTGAATACCAAGCGTCACGTCTGGAGGAAACCTGGCACCATCCCTATGCTGAAGCATGGTGGTGGCAGCATCATGCTGTGGGGATGTTTTTTTGGGGCAGGGACTGGGAGATTAGTCAGGATCAAGGGAATGATGAAGAGGAAGTACAGAGAGGTCATTGATGAAAACCTGCTCCAAAGCGCTCAGGACCTCAGACTGGGGTGAAGTTTCACCTTCAAACAGGACAACGACCCTTAGCACACAGCCAAGACAATGCAGGAGTGGCTTTGGGAGAAGTCTCTGAATGTCCTTGAGTGGCCCAGCCAGAGCCCGGACTTGAACCCAATCGAACATCTCTGGAGAGACCTGAAAATAGCTGTGCAGCGACGCTCCCCATCCAACATGACAGAACTTGAGAGGATCTGCAGAGAAGAATTGGAGAAACTCCTCAAATACAGGTGTGCCAAGCCAAGCTTGTAGCGTCATACCCAAGAAGACTCAAAGCTGTAATCGCTGCCAAAGGTGTTTTTATAAATGTACAAACAGTTCTAAAAACCTGTTTCTGCTTTGTCATTATGGGGTAGTGTATAGATTGATGAGTGAATTATTATTATTTTTTAATCCATTTTAGAATAAGACTGTAATAAAATGTGGAAAAAGTCAAGGGGTCTGAATACTTTCCAAATGCACTGTACTTAAAGTAGCTACAAATATTAACATTTCTTGAAAAAGAACGGTATTGAAAAACCATCCTGTGGCTATTTCCAAATACCCAGGTATACAGTATATACGGTATATCGCCCAAGCTCAGAACGTTACCTATCCTGCTGTCCATGACATAGGTCTCGATGATAGCACTCTTCTTACAGATGTCATCAGCCATGGAGGAGCAGCTGACCTCTAGGTGTTTCACCTGCAAACACAGTAGATAGACATATTAGATGCACCAGAAACACAGGAATAGATACATACTGTATACAAAGCACCCGTCACAGCTAACAGCATGTACCAAGTCCATCAATCATCTCTCACACAGAGCAGGCAGGCAGGCAGCCAGTGTAAGTATATAATATGATCTCGGGAAAAACATCCCAGGCAGCATAACAGCCAGGCCAAGGCACGAAAACAGCAAAGCACGAAAACAAGCAACAGCAATAGGTTCCTGTTCAGTGCAGCTACAGACATATTCTGGTGCATTTCAAAGTGATTTAAAATCACCAGTAAAAGATGGTATCACAATTTCATTGGGGAATAAATCAATTCTAGTGGTCCAAAAATAAGGATTCATCACTGCCGCAGACTGCAGAGAGGAACATTAACCTTATTCCACAACTTTCTTTCATGTCATCTCATTCCAAAATCATGGCCATTAATATGGAGTTGGTCCTCCCTTTGCTGCCTTAACAGCCTCCACTCTTCTGGGAAGGCTTTCCACTAGATGTTGGAACATTGCTGCAGGGACTTTAAGCAAGAGAGTTAGTGAGGTCGGGCACTGATGTAGCGCAATTAGGCCTGGCTCGCAGTCGGCATTCCAATTCATCCCAAAGATGTTTGATGGGGTTGATGTCAGGGCTTAGAGCAGGACAGTCAAATTCTTACACACCAATCTCGACAAACCATTTCTGTATGGACCTCACTTTGTGTACCGGGGCTTTGTTAATAAGCTGAAACAGGAAAGAGCCTTCCCCAAACTGTTGCCAAAAAGTTGGAAGCACAGAATCGTCTAGAATGTCATTGTATGATATAGCATTAAGATTTCCCTTCACTGGAACTAAGGAGCCTAGCCTGAACCATGAAAAACAGCCCCAGACCATTATTCCTCCTCCACAAACTGTACATTTGGCACTATGCATTCAGCAAGGTAACGTTCTCCTGGCATCCGCCAAACCTAAATTCGTCTGTCGGACTGCCAGATGGTGAATGTGATTCAACACTCCAGAGAATGCGTTTCAGCACTCTGCTGTCCCGTTCTGTGAGCTTGTGTGGCCTACCACTTCGGGCTGAGCCGTTGTTGCTCCTAGACATTTCCACTTCACAATAACAGCACTTACAGTTGACTGGGGCAGCTCTAGCAGAGCAGAAATAGGATGAACTGACTTGTTGGAAAGATGGCATACCTATGACTGTGCCACATTGAAAGTCCACTGAGCTCTTCAGTAAGGCCATTCTACTGCCAATGTTTGTCTATGGAGATTGCATGGCTGTGTGCCCGATTTTATACCCGTCGCGTGTGGCTGAATTAGCCAAAACCACAAACTTAAAGGGGTGTCCACATCATATTGGCCATGTTTAATTTTTTATACCAGGTAGGCTAGTTGAGAACAAGTTCTCATTTGCAACTGCAACCTGGCCAAGATAAAGCACAGCAATTTGACACATACAACACAGAGTTACACATGGAATAAACAAAACATACAGTCAATAATACAGTAGGAAAAAAAAGAAGAAAAAAAGTCTATATACAGTGAGTGCAAATGAGGTTGGATAAGGGAGTTAAGGTAATAAATAGGCCATGGTGGCGAAGTAATTACAATATAGCAATTAAACACTGGAATGGTGGATGTGCAGAAGATGAATGTGCAAGTATAAATACTGGGGTGCAAAGAAGCAAGATAAATAAATAAATACAGTATGGGAATGAGGTAGATAGATGGGCTGTTTACAAATGGGCTATGTACAGGTGCAGTGATCTGTGAGCTGCTCTGACAGCTGGTGCTTAAAGCTAGTGAGGGAGATGAGTCTCCAGCTTCAGGGATTTTTGCACTTCGTTCCAGTCATTGGCAGCAGAGAACTGGAAGGAAAGGCGACCAAAGGAGGAATTGGCTTTGGGGGTGACCAGTGAGATATACCTGCTGGAGCACGTGCTATGAGTGGGTGCTGCTATGGTGACCAGTGAGTTGAGATAAGGCGGTGTTTTAACTAGCAGAGACTTGTAGATAACCTGTAGCCAGTGGGTTTGGCGACGAGTATGAAGCGAGGGCCAACCAACGAGAGCGAACAGGTCGCAGTGGTGGGTAGTGTATGGGGCTTTGGTGACAAAACGGATGGCACTGTGATAGACTGCATCCAATTTGTTGAGTAGAGTGTTGGAGGCTATTTTATAGATGACATCGCCAAAGTCGAGGATCGGTAGGATGGTCAGTTTTACGAGGGTATGTTTGGCAGCATGAGTGAAGGATGCTTTGTTGCGATATAGGAAGCAGATTCTAGATTTAATTTTGGATTGGAGATGCTTAATGTGAGTCTGGAAGGAGATTTTACAGTCTAACCAGACACCTAGGTACAGTGAGGGAAAAAAGTATTTGATCCCCTGCTGATTTTGTACGTTTGCCCACTGACAAAAAAAATGATCAGTCTATAATTTTAATGGTAGCTTTATTTGAACAGTGAGAGACAGAATAACAACAAAAAAATCCAGAAAAACGCATGTCAAAAATGTTATAAAATTATTAGCATTTTAATGAGGGAAATAATTATTTGACCCCTCTGCAAAACATGACTTAGTACTTGGTGGCAAAACCCTTGTTGGCAATCACAGAGGTCAGACATTTCTTGTAGTTGGCCACCAGGTTTGCACACATCTCAGAAGGGATTTTGTCCCACTCCTCTTTGCAGATCTTCTCCAAGTCATTAAGGTTTCGAGGCTGACGTTTGGCAACTCGAACCTTCAGCTCCCTCCACAGATTTTCTATGGGATTAAGGTCTGGAGACTGACTAGGCCACTCCAGGACCTTAATGTGCTTCTTCTTGAGCCACTCCTTTGTTGCCTTGGCCATGTGTTTTGGGTCATTGTCATGCTAGAATACCCATCCACGACCCATTTTCAATGCCCTGGCTGAGGGAAGGAGGTTCTCACCCAAGATTTGACAGTACATGGCCCCGTCCATCATCCCTTTGATGCGGTGAAGTTGTCCTGTCCCCTTAGCAGAAAAACACCCCCAAAGCATAATGTTTCCACCTCCATGTTTGACGGTGGGGATGGTATTCTTGGGGTCATAGGCAGCATTCCTCCTCCTCCAAACACAGCGAGTTGAGTTGATGCCAAAGAGCTCCATTTTGGTCTCATCTGACCACAACACTTTCACCCAGTTGTCCTCTGATCATCCAGATGTTCATTGGCAAACTTCAGACGGGCATGTATATGTGCTTTCTTGAGCAGGGGGACCTTGCGGGCGCTGCAGGATTTCAGTCCTTCACGGCATAGTGTGTTACCAATTGTTTTCTTGGTGACTATGGTCCCAGCTGCCTTGAGATCATTGACAAGATCCTCCCGTGTAGTTCTGGGCTGATTCCTCACCGTTCTCATGATCATTGCAACTCCACGAGGTGAGATCTTGCATGGAGCCCCAGGCCGAGAGAGATTGACAGTTATTTTGTTCTCCAGCCTTGTGTAGGTCTACAATCTTGTCCCTGACATCCTTGCTCTTTGATCTTGGCCATGGTGGAGAGTTTGGAATCTGATTGATTGATTGCTTCTGTGGACAGGTGTCTTTTATACAGGTAACAAACTGAGATTAGGAGCACTCCCTTTAAGAGTGTGCTCCTAATCTCAGCTCGTTACCTGTATAAGACACCTGGGAGCCAGAAATCTTTCTGATTGAGAGGGGGTCAAATTGTTATTTCCCTCATTAAAATGCAAATCAATTTATAACATTATTGACATGTGTTTTTCTGGATTTTTTTGTTGTTATTCTGTCTCTCACTGTTCAAATAAACCTACCATTAAAATTATAGACTGATCATTTCTTTGTCAGTGGGCAAACGTACAAAATCAGCAGGGGATCAAATACATTTTTCCCCTCACTGTATTTGTTGTTGTCCACGTATTCTAAGTCAGAGCCGTCCAGAGTAGTGATGCTGGACGGACGGGCAGGTGCAGGCAGTGATCGATTGAATAGCATGCATTTCGTTTTACTTGCATTTAAGAGCAGTTGGAGGCCACGGAAGGAGAGTTGTACGGCATTGAAGCTCGTCTGGAGGTTAGTTAACACAGTGTCCAAAGAGGGGCCAGAAGTATACAGAATGGTGTCGTCTGCGTAGAGGTGGATAAGAGCATCACCAGCAGCAAGAGCGACATCATTGATGTATACAGAGAAGAGAGTCGGCCCGAGAATTGAACCCTTTGGCACCCCCATAGAGACTGCCAAAGGTCCGGACAACAGGCCCTCCGATTTGACACACTGAACTCTATCAGAGAAGTAGTTGGTAAACCAGGTGAGGCAATCATTTGAGAAACCAAGGCTGTTGAGTCTGCCAATAAGAATGTGGTGATTGACAGAGTCGAAAGCCTTGGCCAGGTCGATGAATACAGCTGCAAAGTAATGTCTTCTCGATGGGGGTTATGTTGTCTTTTAGGACCTTGAGCGTGGCTGAGGTGCACCCATGACCAGCTCTGAAACCAGATTGCATAGCGGAGAAGGTACGGTGGGATTCGAAATGGACGGTAATCTGTTTGTTAACTTGGCCTTCGAAGACTTTAGAAAGGCAGGGTAGGATAGATATAGGTCTGTAGCAGTTTGGGTCTAGAGTGTCACCCCCTTTGAAGAGGGGGATGACCGCGGCAGCTTTCCAATCTTTGGGAATCTCAGATGATACGAAAGAGAGGTTGAACAGGCTAGTAATAGGAATTGCAACAATTTCGGCAGATAATTTTAGAAAGAGAGGGTCCAGATTGTCTAGCCCGGCTGATTTGTAGGGCTCCAGATTTTGCAGCTCTTTCAGAACATCAGCTATCTGGATTTGGGTAAAGGAGAAATGGTGGGGGCTTTGGTGGGTTGCTGTGGAGGGTGCCGACCAGTTGACCGGGGTAGGGATAGCCAGGTGGAAAGCATGGCCAGCCGTAGAGAAATGCTTATTGAAATTCTCAATTATAGTGGATTTATCGGTGGTAACAGTGTTTCCTAGCCTCAGAGCAGTGGGCAGCTGGGAGGAGGTGCTCCTATTCTCCATGGACTTTACAGTGTCCCAGAACTTTTTTGAGTTTGTACTACAGGACGCAAATTTCTGTTTGAAAAAGCTGGCCTTAGCTTTCCTAACTTCCCTGAAAAGTTGCATATCACGGGGGCTATTCGATGCTAATGCAGAAACGTAGTGTGTATATATAGATAGTAGTATGGTATCTTATACGGATTATAGTAGAGTAGTATAATAGTATATTATAACCTGGGTAGATCAAGCCCTGAATGCTGATTGGCTGACAGCCATGGTATATCAGACTGTATACAATGGGTATGATAAAACATGTATTTTTACTGCTCCAACTACATGGGTTAGCAGTTTATAATAGCAATAAAGCACTTCAGGGGTTTGTGATATATGGCCAATATACCACAGCTAAGTGCGTTATCCAGGAACTCAGCTTGGCGTCGTGCCTAAGGACAGCCCTTAGCCATGGTATATTGGCCATATACCACACCTTCTCGAGCGTTACTGCTTATGTATACACTAGTATTATATTATAATTAAGTATGAATAGCATAGAGATTCTACCTTCTCCTCCAACATCCACTTCTCCTGCTGCACCTCAGCCAGCCTCTGGAACAGCTCCCCGACCTCATCATCAGACAGGTCAGCAGGCCGCTGGGACTGGGGGCTGCCGCTGGCGGACTGGGGACACACGGGACCAGACAGCACTGTTACACCTTCCCTACATTAACTTAGAGACAGAGTCAGACAGAGCGAGAAGCTATTTTGTGCAATCCGTTTATTACACTTCTCTCTCTATCAGTGACTGGGAGCTTGACAAGTCTAATGGAACACGCTTATCTCTGTATTATACACACAGAACTGGAATACGTATTTGATCTGTTCAGTGGAAACAATTGGAGGATTCTGAATTGTATGGTTTAGAGATTTATTTTTCTCTGTCTTTCCCTTTCCTTAACAATCCACATCCCTGGCAGAGAAACATTACAGGACATGTATTTATTCAAAGGATTCTAATTATAGTATCCACTGTTTTTTTAAAGCTATTAATAGCAGAGGAGCACATAAACATGAAATGCATGTGAGCTCCCTGTTGAGCTGCCTGTCATGACCGTGGTTGCCACTCATCTCTGCCTCAGCGTGTACTGTTTGTACTCTGTGCAGCTACCAATGCAATATAAGAGGTACTGTGTTGCTGCAGACATCATCATTGGTTCTCTTGGTGGTTCCTTACATCAAAAAAATTCTCATAATTCTATGGGTGGATTATGCAGTTTCATAACTCTTTTCCACCTCATTTGTACTCTTTACTGTCAAACATCAATCTCGTCAATACTCTGCGTACCATTGCTTTCACAAACTACAATGTATGTGCCTTGGCCAGTTCTGTGGACTCGTGTGCAGACTTGGTTTCCTGTCTCTAGCTGACTAGTGTAGTGTACTTTGATGACTGATGTAGTCTACCTTGTTGATGCTCTGTGATGTGGCTCCCTCCTTCATGATCTCCCCGTAGCTGAAGGACGAGACACTGCTGCTATCTCCCCTCTGCTGCTTAGGACTAGGAGAGCTGATCTCTGACAACACCAGCTCCTCCAGGCCTGGAAACACACACAAACACTCTCTCAATGGGGGAGTCTTACTGAGGAATTACAGCTGAAGTAATTATTTCTAAGTGGTGAAAAAAGTAGTTAGTGTTCAATCATCAAACACCTTTTGACGTGGTTAATATTCCCTTTCAGGACATATCAAAGCAAGGGCACACTGCTGACCATTTCAACGCACTTACGTATGGCTGGTTTTCATAAGCTGCATTACTGTCCTCCCAACTGTAACTACAGAACATAGTCTACCACCAACATCCATTATGTGGCTTGGATAAGGAAACAAACACAGTAATTAAGTTAGGACCCAGTGCATTGTGCATAGAGGGAAGCCTCAGTCCGTGGGCACTTATGGATTTCCCATAGAAAACTAATGGCTGCTGTGGGAAGAACTTCTTGGCAGGCGTATATACAGTTGAAGTCGGAAGTTTACATAAGAGTTTTGATTACTCCAGCCTAAGTGTTTTTCAACAACTCCACAAATTTCTTGTTAATAAACTATAGTTTTGGCAAGTCGGTTAGGACATCTACTTTGTACATGACACAAGTCATTTTTCCAACAATTGTTTACAGACAGATTATTTCACTTATAATTCACCGTATCACAATTCCAGTGGGTCAGAAGTTTACATACACTAAGTTGACTCCCTTTAAACAGCTTGGAAAATTCCTGAAAATGATGTCATGGCTTTAGAAGCTTCTGATAGGCTAATTGACATCATTTGAGTCAATTGGAGGTGTACCTGTGGATGTATTTCAAGGCCTACCTTCAAACTCAGTGCCTCTTTGCTTGACATCATGGGAAAATCAAAAGAAATCAGCCAAGACCTCAGAAAAAAATGTTAGACCTCCACAAGTCTGGTTCATCCTTGGGAGCAGTTTCCAAACACCTGAAGGTACCACGTCCATCTGTACAAACAATAGTACGCAAGTATAAACACCATGGGACCATGCAGCCGTCATACCGCTCAGGAAGGAGATGCATTCTGTCTCCTATAGATGAACGTACTTTGGTGCGAAAAGTGCAAATCAATCCCAGAACAACAGCAAAGGACCTTGTGAAGATGCTGGAGGAAACAGGTACAAAAGTATCTATATCCACAGTAAAACGAGTCCTATATCGACATAACCTGAAAGGCCGCTCAGCAAGGAAGAAGCCACTGCTCCAAAACAGCCATATAAAAGCCAGACTATGGTTTGAAACTGCACATGGGGACAAAGATCATACTTTTTGGAGAAATGTCCTCTGGTCTGATGAAACAAAAATAGAACTGTTTGGCCATAATGACCATCGTTATGTTTGGAGGAAAAAGGGGGATGCTTGCAAGCCGAAGAACACCATCCCAACCATGAAGCACGGGGGTGGCAGCATCATGTTGTGGGGGTGCTTTGCTGCAGGAGGGACTGGTGAACTTCACAAAATAGATGGCTGAGGGAGGAAAATTATGTGGATATATTGAAGAAACATCTCAAGACATCAGTCAGGAAGTTAAAGCTTGGTTGCAAATGCGTCTTCCAAATGGACAATGACCCCAAGCAAACTTCCAAAGTTGTGGCAAAATGGCTTAAGGACAACAAAGTCAAGGTATTGGAGTGGCCATCACAAAGCCCTGACCTCAATCCTATAGAACATTTGTGGGCAGAACTGAAAAAGCGTGTGTGAGCAAGGATGCCTACAAACCTGACTCAGTTACACCAGCTCTGTCAGGAGGAATGGGCCAACATTTACCCAACTTATTGTGGGAAGCTTGTGGAAGGCTACCTGAAAGGTTTGACCCAAGTTAAACACTTTAAAGGCAATGCTACCAAATACTAATTGAGTGTATGTAAACGTCTGACCCACTGAGAATGTGATCAAAAAAATAAAAGCTGAAATAAAGCAATCATTCTCTCTACTATTATTCTGACATTTCACATTCTTAAACCAAAGTGGTGATCCTAACTGACCTAAGGACAAGGAATTTTTACTAGGATTAAATGTCAGGAATTGTGAAAAACGGAGTTTAAATAAATTTGGCAAAGGTGTATGTAAACTTCCGACTTCAACTGTATGTAGGCATCTACTAACTTAAGACCCTTCTGGACTGGTGTAGGGTACAGTATCCTTCTGGACTGGTGTAGGGTACAGTATCCTTCTGGACTGGTGTAGGGTACAGTATCCTTCTGGACTGGTGTAGGGTACAGTATCCTTCTGGACTGGTGTAGGGTACAGTATCCTTCTGGACTGGTGTAGGGTACAGTATCCTTCTGGACTGGTGTAGGGTACAGTTCCCTTCTGGACAAAGATAACTTTCCCTACTTTAAAATGTCTGATTCTCAACTTTCTGTAGAGAAACCATTAAACATTTAAAACCGCCTAGTAAATTATACATGGCCCAAAAGAGGATTGCCCTGGCATCACCAACAACCTACGGAGAGGAAGTAAGAGTATGCATTGCACTGTGGCACATTTTAAGAGGGGGCGCAACATAAAATATTAAGATATCTCAATCTGGTCGACAGTGTGTTTGGGGTGAGGTGGGGGTGAAAGGGTTTAATATACCACACTTTACTGAGAAAAATACAGGTACTACTGGTTGTTTTTCTGTTATAATCTTTGGGTGCCACGTGTTCACTTGCTTTGTAAAAACAGCTACATTCAGAAGGTGACATCATGTTAATGGAGAGTGTGTGGCATAAACCACTTGCTAGTTGGCAAGTAAATATTTCATCCTCACTAGCTCTACATATCAATATCACGTTCAACAATCAGCTGCTCACCCACATATTTAGAAATACAAGTGTCTCTAGATGCTAAGGGACAATAACACCACTGGTTCCAAGCCATTACCATTCCTAAACATATTTTACTTCTTCAATGTCTCGAACAATTCACACGCTCAGTTAAAGATGCTGTAGGATATTGGTGTACAATGCAAGTCTTTACCTCATTATTCCCTGCCTGTAGCAAACCACACTGCGGACATTGAGGTTGTCATCTCTGCAGACTCCCTTCCCTGCACTAAATGTTTCATGTCTGTGATGATGTAACATACGCTGCATCACAGTTCAGGGCATGAAAGGATGTCCTTCAAAAACCCAGTCAACCCCCCCCAAACACCAACGCTTATATCACATAGAACATGTAGCTAAAGTGCCTTCAGAAAGTATTCCCACCCCTTGACTTAATATACATTCTTGTGTTACAGCCTGAATTCAAAATGGATTAGATGTATATTTTATGTCATCCATTTACACACAATACCCCATAATGACAACGTGGAAACGTGTTTTTAGAAATGTTTCAAATTTCAAATTTATTGAAAATGGAAATATCGCATTTACATAAGTATTCACAAGCCTGAGTCAGTACATTGTAGCAGCAATATTTCTGGGAAACTCTATAACCAATAAGAGTCTAAACCCTGTCTAAGCCAGGGGCACTGAATAACAGATTCACTACATAAAACAGAAAAAAATCTAAAGGAAGTTTATTCTGAGGTGTCTGTCCTATATCTGAGACATAAATATATGTAAACATTTGTCATATACAGTACCAGTCAAAAGTTTGGTCACACCTACTCATTCACAGGTTTTTACTTTTACAATTTTCTACATTGTAGAACAATAGCGAAGACATAACTATGAAATAACAGATATGGAATCATGTGGTAACCAAAAAAGTGTTAAAATATGAAATATATTTTTAATTTGCTTAGATTCTTAAAGGGGCCACCCTTTGCCTTGATGACAGCTTTGCACACTCTTGGCATTCTCTCAACCAGCTTCCCGAGGTAGTCACCTGGAATGCATTTCAATTAACAGGTATGCCTTGTTAAAAGTTCTTTTGTGGAATTTCTTTCCTTCTTAATGCGTTTGAGCCAATCAGTTGTGTTGTGACAAGGAAGCGGTTGGTATACAGAAAATAGCCCTAACTGGTAAAAGACCAAGTCCATATTATGGCAAGAACAGCTCAAATAAGCAAAGAGAAACGACAGCCCATCCTTACTTTAAGATGTGAAGGTCAGTCAATCAGGAAAATGTCAAGAAATTTCCCAGTTTCTTCAAGTGCTGTGGCAAAAACCATCAAGTGCTATGATGAAACTGGCTCTCATGAGGACCGCCACAGGAAAGGAATATACAGAGTTACCTCTGTGCAGAGGATAGGTTCATTAGAGTTACCAGCTTCAGAAATTGCAACCCAAATAAATGCTTCACAGAGTTCAAGTAACAGACATCTCAACATCAGCTGTTCAGAAGAGAGTGTGAATCAGTGGAAATCTGTCCTTTGGTCTGAAGAGTCCAAATTTGAGATTTTTAGTTCCAACCGCAGTGTCTATGTGATACGCATAGTATGGTGACCGGATGATCTCCGCATTTGTGGTTCCCACTGTAAAGCATGGAGGAGGTGTGATGGTGCTTTGCTGGTGACACTGTAATTTATTTAGAATTCAAAGCAGACTTAACCAGCATCGCTACCACAGCATTCTGCAGTGACATGCCATCCCATCTCGTTATCACTTAGTGGGACTATCATTTGTTTTTCAACAGGACAATGACCCAACACACCTCCAGGCTGAGTAAGGGCTATTTGACCAAGGAGAGTGATGGAGTGCTGCATCAGATGACCTGGCCTGCACAATCACCTGACAACCCAATTGAGATGATTTGGGATGAGTTGGACCGCAGCCAACAAGTGCTCAGCATATGTGGTAACTCCTTCAAAGCTGTTGGAAAAGTATTCCAGGTGACGTTGGTTGAGAGGATGCCAAGAGTGCAGTCCTCAAGGCAAAGGGTGGCTACTTCAAAGAATCTCAAATATAAACTATATTTTGATTTGTTTAACACTTTTTTGGTTACTACATGATTCCAAATGTCTTATTTCAAAGTTTTGATGTCTTCACTATAATTCCACAATGTAGAACATAGTAAAAATAAAGAAAAACACTTGAATGAGTCGGTGTGTCCAAACCTTTGACTGGTAGTGTGTGTGTGTGTGTGTGTGTGTGTGTGTGTATATATATATATATATATATATATATATATATATATATATATATATATATATATATATATATATATATATATATATATATATATATATATATATATATATATATATATATATATACACACACACACACACACACACAGCTCAAAAAAATAAAGGGAACACTAAAATAACACATTCTAGATCTGAATGAATGAAATAATCTTATTAAATAATTTTTTCTTTACATAGTTGAATGTGCTGACAACAAAATCACACAAAAATAATCAATGGAAATCCAATTTATCAACCCATGGAGGTCTGGATTTGGAGTCACACTCAAAATTAAAGTGGAAAACCCCACTACAGGCTGATCCAACTTTGATCCAACTTTGATCTGTGCTCTTCACAGATGAAAGCAGGTTCACACTGAGCACATGTGACAGACATGACAGAGTCTGGAGACGCCGTGGAGAACGTTCTGCTGCCTTCAAACATCCTCCAGCATGACCGGATTGGCGGTGGGTCAGTCATGGTGTGTCATGATATATATATATCAGTTGAAGTCTGCACAAGGTCCTTTGCTGTTGTTCTGGGATTGATTTTCACTTTTCGCACCAAAGTACGTTAATCTCTAGGAGACAGAACGCGTCTCCTTCCTGAGCGGTATGACGGCTGCGTGGTCCCATGGTGTTTATACTTGCGAACTGTTGTTCGTACAGATGGACGTGGTACCTTCAGGCGCTTGGAAATTGCTCCCAAGGATGAACCAGACTTGTGGAGGTTACAATTTTTTTCTGAGGTCTTGGCTGATTTCTTTTGATTTTCCCATGATGTCAAGCAAAGAGGCACTGAGTTTGAAGGTAGGACTTGAAATACATCCACATCCAATTGACTCAAATGATGTCAATAACCCTATCAGAAGCTTCTAAAGCCATGGCATCATTTTCTGGAATTTTCCAAGCTGTTTAAAGGCACAGTCAACTTAGTGTATGTAAACTTCTGACCCACTGGAATTGTGATACAGTGAATTATAAGTGAAATAATCTGACTGTAAACAATTGTTGGAAAAATTACTTGTGTCATTTACAAAGTAATGTCCTAACTGACTTGCCAAAACTATAGTTCGTTAACAAGAAATTTGTGGAGTGGTTGAAAAACTAGTTTTAATGACTCCAACCTAAGTGTAATGTAAACTTCCGACTTCAACTGTGTGTGTGTATATTAAAAAATATATAAAACACACAATTCCCGAGCTATCTATTTTCCCCTAGATATAGGACAAACTTCAAAACCTTGTTTCTTGTGATTTAGTTTTTCACCATTTATGAATGTGTTATTCAATGTTTTTCTATGGGATATAGTAGTAAAGGCAAAATGTAATATTTTATCAAATCATTTTTTATAAAAAAAAATGTATAGCTAAAGGGCTCCTAAATCCAATAGCTAAACGATCCATAGTATAACCATCTTAAAACAATTCCATATATCAGCTTAGAACCCCCACAACAGCGTAGACTTAAGAACGATTACAAGCATACCCATAACATGATGCAGCCACCACTATGCTTTAAAATATGGAGAGTAGCACTCAGTAATGTGTTGAAATGCATTTGCCCTTAACATAACACTTTGTATTCAGGACAAATTGTTCATTGTTTTGCCACATGTTTTGGAGTATTACTTTAGTGCCCTGTCACAAACAGGATGTACAGGCTTCCTTCTTTTCACTCTGTCATTTAGGTTAGTATTGTGGAGTAACTACAATACTGTTGATCCATCCTCAGTTCTCTCCTATCACAGCCATTAAACTCTGTAACTGTTTTAAAAAGTCACCATTTTCCTCATTGTGAAATCCCTAAGCAGTTTCCTTCCTCTCTGGCAACTGAGTTAGGAAGGACGCCTGTATCTTTTTAGTGACTGGGTGTATTGATACACCATCCAAAGTGTAATTTAAAACTTCCCCATAACTTCACCATGCTCAAAGGGATATTCAATGTCTGCTTTTTTATTTTTACCCATCTACCAATAGGTGGCCTTCTTTGCAAGGCATTGGAAAACCACTCTGGTCTTTGTGGTTGAATGTGTGTTTGAAATTCACTGCTCAACTGAGGGATCAGAGGAGGTAGTCATTCACAAATCATGTTAAACACTATGCAACTTATTAAGTGACTTGTTAAGCACATTTTTACCACTGAAATTATTTAGTCTGGCCATAACAAAGGGGTTGAATATTTATTGACAAGAAATTTTAGCTTTTAATTTCTTATTAATTTGTAAAAATGTCAAAAAACATAATTCCATTTTGACATCATGGGGTATTATTGTGTGTAGGTCAGTGACCCAAAAAAAGAATTGTGTGTTTTATTCAGGCTGTAACACAACAACAACATTTAGAGAAAGTCAAGGGATTTGAATACTTTCTGATGGCATTGCATAACATCATATAGTGGTATATATAGACTTTTGCCTGACGACATGAAATGTGTGTAGGTCAAGCAGGTCGTCTCCTCTCACCTGTCCTGGTCTTAGTGTTGGTGAGGATCTCCTGTAGCCGCTCCTGGAGTTTATCAGCTCTCTTCCTCTCCAGCTGTAGCTGCCTCTTCAAGTCTTTCAGCTACAAACAACATTACAAAGCCCATGAGAGGAGAGTACACTACTTCATTTGAAAAACACTGCAGCATGTTTTTTTTTTCTCTATGCATAGACAACAGCATACGACTCAGGGAGAGGCAAAGGTCATTTAAGACAGGCATCTGATTAAGACAAAGAAAACAATCAAATAAGATGAACCATCCTACCCTAAAAACTATTTAGATTGTGGCTGGAAAAAGGAGCTACAGAAAGCTCTTACGACCTATGCCTTACGACCCCTACGCCTCAGGCAAGCTTGCAATTATCTGCAGAAAAGACTTATCAGATGCCTGCCTGCCTTGATAAGTGGTTACAAAGGGATCCTGAGTGGCGCAGCGGTCTAAGGCACTGCAATCGCAGTGCTGGAGGCGTCACTACAGACCCAGGTTCGATCCTGGGCTGTATCACAACCGGCCGTGATTGCGAGTCCCATAGGGCGGCACACAATTTGCTCAGCGTCGTCCGGGTTAGGGGAGGGTTTGGCTGGGGTAGGCCGTCATTGTAAATAGGAAAAACTGACTTGCCTAGTAAATTTAAAGAAACATTTTTAAAAAACGTATATATCGAAAAGGCTGCCCCAATTCTATTTTTCAAGAGAAGAGTGGGTGCGGCTGCGTGAGAGAGAGAGGCAGCGAGGAGAGAGAGAGAGAGAGGCAGCGAGGAGAGAGAGAGAGAGGCAGCGAGGAGAGAGAGAGAGAGGCAGCGAGGAAAGAGAGAGAGAGGCAGCGAGGAAAGAGAGAGAGAGGCAGCGAGGAGAGAGAGAGGCAGCGAGGAAAGAGAGAGAGAGGCAGCGAGGAGAGAGAGAGAGAGAGGCAGCGAGGAGAGAGAGAGGCAGCGAGGAGAGAGAGAGAGAGAGAGAGAGAGAGAGGCAGCGAGGAGAGAGAGAGAGAGAGAGAGAGAGAGGCAGCGAGGAGAGAGAGAGAGAGAGAGAGGCAGCGAGGAGAGAGAGAGAGAGAGGCAGCGAGGAGAGAGAGAGAGAGAGAGGCAGCGAGGAGAGCGAGAGAGAGAGAGGCAGCGAGGAGAGCGAGAGAGAGAGAGGCAGCGAGGAGAGCGAGAGAGAGAGAGTGTTCCACTTACTGCTGAACTACCTTTCTTCTCCAGGATCCTCTGGCCATCCACCGTGTCTTTAATCTCCTGTAGACCACAAAGACAGGGAGAGTACTTAATGGAGGCTCTAATGAGAACCATTACATGACCACACAGCCTTATTATACAGCTTATAAACTCAGCAAAAAAAGAAAATGTCCTCTCACTGTCAACTGCGTTTATTTTCAAGAAACTTAACATGTGTAAATATTTGTATGAACATAACAAGATTCAACAACTAACAGAAATTGAATAATATGTCCCTGAACAAAGGGGGGTCAAAATCAAAAGTAACAGTCAGTATCTGGTGTGGCCACCTGCTGCATTAAGTACTGCAGTGCAACTCCTCATGGACTGCACCGGATTTGCTAGTTCTTGCTGTGAGATGTTACCCCACTCTTCCACCAAGGCACCTGCACGTTCCCAGACATTTCTGGGGGGGAATGGCCCTAGCCCTCACCCTCCGATCCCAGACGTGCTCAATGGGATTGAGATCCGGGCTCTTCGCTGGCCATGGCAGAACACTGACATTCCTGTCTTGCAGGAAATCACGCACAGAACGAGCAATATGGCTGGTGTCATTGTAATGCTGGAGGGTCATGTCAGGATGAGCCTGCAGGAAGGGTACCACATGAGGGAGGAGGATGTCTTCCCTGTACCGCAAAGCATTGTGATTGCCTGCAATGACAACAAGCTTAGTCTGATGATGCTGTGACACACCGCCCCAGACCATGACGGACCCTCCACCTCCAAATTGATGCCGCATAAGAGTACAGGCCTCAGTGTAACGCTCATTCCTTTGACGATAAGCGCGAATCCGACCATCACCCCTGGTGAGACAAAACCGCGACTCGTCAGTGAAGAGCACTTTTTGCCAGTCCTGTCTGTCGGTGATGTCTGGTGAGGACCTGCCTTACAACAGGCCAACAAGCCCTCAGCACAGCCACTCTCAGCCTATTGCGGACAGTCTGAGCACTGATGGAGGGATTGTGCTTTCCTGGTGTAACTCGGGCAGTTGTTGCCATCCTGTACCTGTCCCGCTTGGATGTACCAATCCTGTGCTGGTGCTGTTACACGTGGTCTGCCACTGCGAGGACGATCAGCTGTCCGTCCTGTCTCCCTGTAGCGCTGTCTAGGCGTCTCACAGTACGGACATTGCAATTTATTGCCCTGGCCACATCTGCAGTCCTCATGCCTCCTTGCAGCATGCCTAAGGCACATTCACGCAGATGAGCAGGGACCCTGGGCATCTTTCTTTTGGTGTTTTTCAGAGTCAGTAGAAAGGTCTCTTTAGTGTCCTAAGTTTTCATAACTGTGACCTTAATTGCCTAACGTCTGTAAGCTGTTAGTGTCTTAACAACCGTTCCACAGGTGCATGTTCAATAATTGTTTAAACCCTTTACAATGAAGATCTGTGAAGTTATTTGGATTTTTACAGATTATCTTTGAAAGACAGGGCCCTGAAAAAGGGACGTTTCTTCTTTTATGTTTGTGTGTACATGTACGGAACATTTCAAACTGTACTTTCCTCAGAAAATTTGATAGAAAGGAAAAAGGACTTTAGTGGTAGTTTCTACTAATTACAAAAAGGGTTAGTTTACCTGCTTCAGTTTTCCAATGGTTTCAATGTGCACATCCCTTTCCTTCTCTACCTCTGTCAATTGCAGGTTCAAACCATCTATATCAGATGCCTTTCCCTGAATGAGAAACACAAAGAACACGTATTCAATTTGTTATTTTCACATATCCAATCTGAGAATCACACAATTTGAATCCGTTTCAACATAATAAGGTTACTACTCACGCCATGCTAATGGGATATTTACAGTGATTACAAGATTAACACAACAGTTCCATTCAGAATTAACTTCATGATACTAACAGGATTTTAATTGAAACAGTAGGGGTTCAATTTCAAACAAGCATATCACCAAACCTACCTGCCCAATTAGAGTTAGACATAGAAGAGAAACACTTTGAATTGCTAAATAAGTACAGTTCAATAAACATCAGGTACTCAGCAGACGAGAACAGCAACGTGAGTCATAGCTTCATCTACCTGGTCCAACTGCAACGTGAGTCATAGCTTCATCTACCTGGTCCAAATGCAACGTGAGTCATAGCTTCATCTACCTGGTCCAACTGCAACGTGAGTCATAGCTTCATCTACCTGGTCCAACAGCAACGTGAGTCATAGCTTCATCTACCTGGTCCAACTGCAACGTGAGTCATAGCTTCATCTACCTGGTCCAACAGCAACGTGAGTCATAGCTTCATCTACCTGGTCCAACTGCAACGTGAGTCATAGCTTCATCTACCTGGTCCAACTGCAACGTGAGTCATAGCTTCATCTACCTGGTCCAACTGCAACGTGAGTCATAGCTTCATCTACCTGGTCCAAATGCAACGTGAGTCATAGCTTCATCTACCTGGTCCAAATGCAACGTGAGTCATAGCTTCATCTACCTGGTCCAACTGCAACGTGAGTCATAGCTTCATCTACCTGGTCCAACTGCAACGTGAGTCATAGCTTCATCTACCTGGTCCAAATGCAACGTGAGTCATAGCTTCATCTACCTGGTCCAAATGCAACGTGAGTCATAGCTTCATCTACCTGGTCCAACTGCAACGTGAGTCATAGCTTCATCTACCTGGTCCAACTGCAACGTGAGTCATAGCTTCATCTACCTGGTCCAACTGCAACGTGAGTCATAGCTTCATCTACCTGGTCCAACTGCAACGTGAGTCATAGCTTCATCTACCTGGTCCAAATGCAACGTGAGTCATAGCTTCATCTACCTGGTCCAAATGCAACGTGAGTCATAGCTTCATCTACCTGGTCCAACTGCAACGTGAGTCATAGCTTCATCTACCTGGTCCAACTGCAACGTGAGTCATAGCTTCATCTACCTGGTCCAACTGCAACGTGAGTCATAGCTTCATCTACCTGGTCCAAATGCAACGTGAGTCATAGCTTCATCTACCTGGTCCAAATGCAACGTGAGTCATAGCTTCATCTACCTGGTCCAACTGCAGTGAACAAAGTCCACATACACTCCCAGTGAGTATCTTATTTCCCTGGGCCAACTAGTGTTGTCACAATACCAGAATTTTCACTTCGATACTGATAGCAGGTTTAGTATCACGATACTCGATACCATCATGATACTCCATGCCACAACAAAGGAAAGGCCTATAACCAAAGTCACAGAATGGCACTTGATCCAGACAGAAACTATGTTCAATCGTTGGGCATCTTTAGAATTCGATATCATTACATTTGAAAAATTGTACGTCCAGTTTATTTTTTACAGCCATGTATGCATTAATTAATAAATCATACAATCAATTACTTTGTTTTTACCAATCTAATTACAAAACATAAATGGTAATAATTTATTTGAATGGTACTGTAAATCTCTATTGATAAACTGGGTAAATAACGATATAGCCTAGGTCTATTTAAAATACAGGTGAATGCAGATTATTCAATAGGAGTGTGTGCATGCTTTGAGTTATTGAGCTTGTAAAATCTGATTTCATGGAGCTACAGATGGCAAACAATCCCTCCCATTTAGGAGTTATTTTATTGGCAACTGCTAGGATATATAGCAATACAATATTCTATTGTACCGATCAATAACATCACCATAGAAGAAGCCTTCTCTTTTATAAAAGTCTTAAAGTACTGACATCATTCGCGAGCCAGAACGTGGCTGTGGAATGTGTCTTTGTGGCTATGGAATCTAGAGAAAACAGGAAGGGAGACGAGGGATCAGGTCCGGATTACCAAACGGGGACATGCTCTGGGACCCCCGAGCTTCAGCGGGGCCCCAGATAGCATATGATAGCAAAATGTGTAGGATTGCAGGAAATTAGCTTTAAAAACTGCCAAAACATTTATTAGTCTTCCAACAAAATGGGGAGAAATAGCATTAAAAGCTGCATGTTTCACAGGGCTGAGCTTGCGTTATGCTGGTTTGCAGCATGCAGTCCTGCCCTATGCAACTGTTGGCCTAATTAAACATGTACTCACAGTCTATATCAGCTATTATGTTGATTGATTCATTCCAGTTAATCATTTTGGATTGAAAAAGTCTAGGCAGCCTAGTCAGTTTGAAGATAAAACTAATTTGATCCCATTCATATTTTCTCACAAATAAATGGGCTATGAATACATAACGTTACTACTGTGTTTACCCTGGCCAGAGGGACAGACTGAATAGTAGGTTAGACTATGCAGCTGCTGTTGCTGTTTGTTTCCTTGCAATACAGCACGTCAGATCACTAGTGTTTAGGTGTTTAGGCTGCTACATTTATGGAAGAGTTTTCGCTTGTGTCTGTCTGGAGTGGTGTGATCACAATCGCTAAATAAAGACCTGAGGAAAGTGGAGAGCACGCGCCTTAAGATTAATGTATTGTTCCATGAATCTGATTGGTCAAGAGCCTGCAGCAGTACTCCAATGTGAAGGACAGAGAAATTGTGCTCGAGTTCAAAACTCCTGAGGCAAATCAGCCTAAAAAAAAAAAAACTCACCTTGCCCCTCTAACGCTTTGCGTCAATATATTTATTAAACTAAATCAAAAGTTGATTGAAAAGTGCTGTGGCAATGCATCCTCACCACAGACTTTCCCGACGGCCATGGAATGAGTAGGTGGAGCAGGCACTTTGCTCTTGGCGGTATAAAGGCTCTGCGCTGACAGACTTGATACTCTCAATCACGTGAGACATTTGACAGAAGTACCAAGCGTAACAACAATTCTAGTAACAAACCGTTTTTTTCCCTTCTCTCAAATACAGTAACAAAGTTTGGGTATACCGTGCAACACTAGGGCCAACTGCAGTGAACAAAGCCTACATACACTCCCAGTCAGTATACCCCTGGGCCCGGAGGAAAGTGTCTGAGTGTGTTGCTGTGTACACCACTCTGCCATGTCTGAGAAGAGGAAAACAGGTCAATCAACCTCCAGTTGGAGAGAGTGGTCTTTCTGCAGCTTCTCCGTGCTCTCCTGGTGCTCCAGACGGCTCTTCTCCATGCTCTCCTAAACACAGAGAAGAACACGACTTTGGAACAACACATCACCTAATCATCAGCACAGATGTATTTTTAGAATTCTTTAAAAAGGCTAAACTACTACACATATTTAAAGTCATTAATCACAGTAAATGCTAGAAAACAAATCAAATCTGAGCAGAAATAAGTAAGAAGCACTAGTGACACCTTGTGGTCAGTGTTACCGTGACGCCACGTGGTCAGTGTTACCGTGACGCCACGAGGTCAGTGTTACCGTGACGCCACGAGGTCAGTGTTACCGTGACGCCACGAGGTCAGTGTTACCGTGACGCCACGAGGTCAGTGTTCCCGTGACGCCACGAGGTCAGTGTTCCCGTGACGCCACGTGGTCAGTGTTACCGTGACGCCACGAGGTCAGTGTTACCGTGACGCCACGAGGTCAGTGTTACCGTGACGCCACGAGGTCAGTGTTACCGTGACGCCACGAGGTCAGTGTTACCGTGACGCCACGAGGTCAGTGTTACCGTGACGCCACGAGGTCAGTGTTACCGTGACGCCACGAGGTCAGTGTTCCCGTGACGCCACGTGGTCAGTGTTACCGTGACGCCACGAGGTCACTGTTCCCGTGACGCCACGAGGTCAGTGTTACCGTGACGCCACGAGGTCAGTGTTCCCGTGACGCCACGAGGTCAGTGTTCCCGTGACGCCACGAGGTCAGTGTTCCCGTGACGCCACGAGGTCAGTGTTCCCGTGACGCCACGAGGTCAGTGTTCCCGTGACGCCACGAGGTCAGTGTTACCGTGACGCCACGAGGTCAGTGTTACCGTGACGCCACGAGGTCAGTGTTACCGTGACGCCACGAGGTCAGTGTTCCCGTGACGCCACGAGGTCAGTGTTCCCGTGACGCCACGAGGTGTTCCCGTGACGCCACGAGGTCAGTGTTCCCGTGACGCCACGAGGTCAGTGTTACCGTGACGCCACGTGGTCAGTGTTCCCGTGACGCCACGAGGTCAGTGTTCCCGTGACGCCACGAGGTCAGTGTTACCGTGACGCCACGAGGTCAGTGTTACCGTGACGCCACGTGGTCAGTGTTACCGTGACGCCACGTGGTCAGTGTTCCCGTGACGCCACGAGGTCAGTGTTCCCGTGACGCCACGAGGTCAGTGTTACCGTGATGCCACGAGGTCAGTGTTCCCGTGACGCCACGAGGTCAGTGTTCCCGTGACGCCACGTGGTCAGTGTTACCGTGACGCCACGAGGTCAGTGTTACCGTGACGCCACGAGGTCAGTGTTACCGTGACGCCACGTGGTCAGTGTTACCGTGACGCCACGTGGTCAGTGTTACCGTGACGCCACGAGGTCAGTGTTCCCGTGACGCCACGAGGTCAGTGTTCCCGTGACGCCACGTGGTCAGTGTTACCGTGACGCCACGTGGTCAGTGTTCCCGTGACGCCACGAGGTCAGTGTTCCCGTGACAGGCATTACTCCAGGCAGTGAAGATCGCCTCTAACTGCCAGTATTGATCACTCATTAACCTCATCTTCAACAGCATTTCTGTATGTTAATGTACAAGCATTAAAGTGTATAGTGGTACAACACAGCATAACTACCCTACATATTCCAGTAAGTAATGGAATATTCTAGCGAATAAATCAATGTGAAAGTGAAGTTGGTCGTGTACCTCAGCATCTTTGAGTCTGCGTTCAAACCAGCCCTTCGTGTCCTCCATGGACTGGACATGGGCCTGCAGCTCCTCCACACACTGCTGCAGACCCTCCAGCTCCTTATTGCGAGCCTAGAGGTCAAAGGTCACATTAATACACAAGCAGAGTACCTTCTCATGTTCTCCCCCTTCTCGTTGGCTCTGTGGCCCTGAATCTAAATGTGTCCCCCCCTTCACCTTCTCGTCTCGGAGCTGTGAGCGGATCTCCTCCTCTGTGCGGTTCTTATCCTCGTGGAGACCCCTCAGCTCCTTCTCGTAGCGCGCCCGCACCCCCAGCACCTCCTTCTCATGCTGCAGACGCACGTCGCTCAGCTCCTCCTTGTGCCGGGACTTCTCTGTGATTATCTCCATGGCCAGTTCATCCAGCATGGCCTTCCGCTTGTCAGCTGTCTGCAGGGGGAGGGAGACGGGAGGTTCTCTCTGACATTTATTGTGATGAAAGATGAACAACAACATTCACACTCATCCAGCACTGATTCACTCTTTCTTAAACAAACCATGAGTCTTTGAATCATAATCCTGAATTCATATAAATTTGACTCAAAGATAACTCTGTGATAAGTCCAAGACTGGCACATATGCTAATTGAAGCTGTGCTGTCCATTTATGGCCTGTGAACCTGTGGGCAGAAGGAGTGGAGCTTGAGAGAGGTCAAATCAGCACTACCACCTTCACTGGCATACAGGAACGCCAATTACCACAGTGCCATGAGTGTACGCCTCCTGTACGCATCTCTGTTCACTGTGTGTGTGTCACAAATAGCCCACCTTTTTAGCCTCCTCCAGCTCTTGCTGTAGTCGGTCTTTCCATTGGTCCAATTCAGTCAGCTGTTCCAACAGTCTGCTGTTGGCACGGTTCACCTCCTACAGAGAAAAAAAAGACAGCTAAAGAGAGGATAAAAATAAATTTGCAACTCCATCTTTTTCCTCCTTGACCTACAATAGAAGCACTTTATCAAAGTACTAACCACTGTAAAAGTAAGGTTTATTTCAGTGGTTCTCGGAGTATGCATGCATTAGGACAATGTGAGGGTCACACAAACCTGTAGCTGAGAGTTAAGGTCATCTCTCTGTGCCAGGAAGCTCTCCTGCTCTGTCCGTCTCTGCTGCAGCTCAACGTTCAGAGCCATGTTTTGGTCACGCAAAAGGTTCATCTCCTGAGTCTTCACTGTCTGAATCTAATGACAACGCCCACCCACTAGTTAGGACACACTGAGCTTCACAATGGAACAACATTTGATTACGTTTTACAAAAGGTATTTCTAGACTTTGTTTAATGAAACAAAGTGGATCAAATGGGTCAGAAGTGGAGAAAGCGAGACATGAAAAGCAGATGAGAAGTTGAACGTCTTTGGATTAAGCTTTGTAGGAAAAACAACAAACCATTAGTATTATTGTAAGTAGCACCAATTCATGTCAGAACTATTGAAATAATCACTATCCATCAGTATGTGAAAAACGTCCTTACCCCCCTGACTATATTCACAACAGCTCGACTTGTCATAATGGTGATGCATCATGGGTAATGGCTGGTGAGTGGTGACAGTGGTAGAGTGAATAGTGATGAGGTTCTGTGGGGGTCCTGGCAGGGCGGGGGTCAGAATATTATACCTGTTCCAGAGCGACTAGGTTAGTCCTGAGAGCATCGTTCTCAGTCAGGATACTCTCCACCTGCTCCTGACTCACAGCACTCTGACACGCTATCTGCATCACAGCACCACACACGGGGTAAACACAAGGGGGGTCACCCAGGACAACCATGGAGGGAAGAGAGGAGAGACGGAGGAAAAAGACAACGAGGTGGCGATTGGCAGCACAACAATATGGATTGAAAGAGAAGGGGGAAAGACGGGTTAGATTAATAGGATGGATCATCAACGGGTGTCGGCTGAAATTACCAGAAGAGGATCAGTAAGGCACGGACAACAGAATGAAAAACAAAAAGGATAAATGAGGTAAAGAAACAACGAAAGAACGGTGACAGAAGCCAGATCAGAAACAGAACGTCTGCATGACTTGCCAAAATGACTTGAAATAAAAAAGTATTTCCATATTGTGAAGAGAAAACAAAAAGAGAAGACAACATCAGACCCAAAATCCTTATCTTATTGTTGTCTATTCAAAGCAGAGTTTGAGTTAATTAAGACATGTGGCATCACAGAGGACACAAGTGCCAGTCGTGCTGCCAGCCAGGCAGGCAGGGCCCAGTGTAATTTATTGAGAGATCTAGGAGGCCTTATTTAGTGGAAAAACAGACTGGTCCCTAATGAAGTGCACAGGGCCCACAAAGACTCCACACTGCTCTCTTCCAGACAACCTCTTCACACTGAGACTAATCTGTAATTATTTAGGGTGATCCTCGATCTATCTTTTCATTAACCGTCAATTAAACGTCTCGAGTAAGATCATTTGAATGTTTTGGAATATCCATTATAAAGGAAAAAGATATATAAACTCAGCAAAAAAACAATTTATTTTCAGCAAACTTAACATGTGTAAATATTTGTATGAACATAACAAGATTCAACAACTGAGACAAACTGAACAAGTTCCACAGACATGTGACTAACAGAAATTGAATAATGTGTCCCTGAACAAAGGGGGGGGGGGGTCAAAATCAAAAGTAAGTCAGTATCTGGTGTGGCCACCAGCTGCATTAAATACTGCAGTGCATCTCCTCCTCATGGACTGCACCAGATTTGCCAGTTCTTGCTGTGAGATGTTACCCCACTCTTCCACGCAAGTTCCCGGACATTTCTGGGGGGAATGGCCCTAGCCCTCACCCTCCGATCCATCAGGTCCCAGACGTGCTCAATGGGATTGAGATCTGGGCTCTTCACTGGCCATAGCAGAACACTGACATTCCTGTCATGCAGGAAATCATGCACAGAACGAGCAATATGGCTGGTGGCATTGTCATGCTGGAGGGTCATGTCAGGATGAACCTGCAGGAAGGGTACAACATGAGGGAGGATGTCGTCTTCCCTGTAACGCACAGCGTTGAGATCGCCTGCAATGACAACAAGCTCAGTCTGATGATGCTGTGACACACCACCCCAGACCATGACGGACCCTCCACCTCCAAAACGATCCCGCTCCAGAGTACAGGCCTCGGTGTAACGCTCATTCCTTTGACGATAAATGCTCCCTCATGGTACCACATGAGGGAGGATGTCTTCCCAGGTCTCGGTGTAATGCTCATTCCGTCGACGATAAACGCGAATCCGACCATCACCCCTGGTGAGACAAAACCACGACTCGTCAGTGAAGAGCACTTTTTGCCAGTCTGGTCTGGTCCAGCGACGGTGGGTTTGTGCCCATAGGCCCCGTTGTTGCCGGTGATGTCTGGTGAGGACCTGCCTTACAACAGGCCTACAAGCCCTCAGTCCAGCCTCTCTCAGCCTATTGCAGACAGTCTGAGCACTGATGGAGAGATTGTGCGTTCCTGGAGTAACTCGGGCAGTTGTTGCCATCCTGTACCTGTCCCACAGGTGTGATGTTCGGATGTACCGATCCTGTGCAGGTGTTGTTACACGTGGTCTGCCACTGCGAGGACGATCAGTAGTCCATCCTGTCTCCTTGTAGCGCTGTCTTAGGCGTCTCACAGTACGGACATTGCAATTTATTGCCCTGGCCACATCTGCAGTCCTCATGCCTCCTTGCAGCATGCCTAAGGCACGTTCACGCAGATGAGCAGGGACCCTGGGCATCTTTCTTTTGGTGTTTTTCAGAGTCAGTAGAAAGGCATCTTTAGTGTCCTAAGTTTTCATAATTGTGACCTTAATTGCCTACCGTCTGTAAGCTGTTAGTGTCTTAACGACCGTTCCACAGGTGCATGTTCATGAATTGTTTATGGTTCATTGAACAAGCATGGGAAACATTGTTTAAACCCTTTACAATGAAGATCTGTGAAGTTATTTGGATTTTTACGAATTATCTTTGAAAGACAGGATCCTGAAAAGGGGATTTTTATTATTTTTTTGCTGAGTTTAGTCCAACTAAAATGTGAATAAGGTTTGCATGTCAGATGCCTTAATTGTTTTGAAAAAAATATTTCCATATTACAGGAACTGTGGTGAACAGTTTATACAAATGAAAAAACTCTACATTATACCACCTACAGTATATCATACTCTACTTTCATTTACGACATACCGTAACAAAGTATTTTGCCCCTATCTGACTCACTATTTTTGCATATTTTTAATACTGAATGTCATCAGATGTTCAACCAAATCTAATATTAGATAAACCTGAGTTTACAAATAACGAAAATATATATATATTTATTTAATTAACAAAGTTATGCAACACCCAATTCCCCTGTGTGAAAAAGTAATTGCCCCCTTACACTTGTTGATCAGTCTGTCACATCGCTGTGGAGTAATTTTGGCCCATTCTTCCATGCAGAACTGCTTTAACTCAGCGACATTTGTGGGTTTTCATGTATGAACTGGTCGTTTCAAGTAGAGGTCGACCGATTATGATTTTTTAACGCTGATACTGATACCAATTATTGGACGACCAAAAAAAGCCGATACCGATTAATCGGCCGATTTTTATATATATATATATATATATATATATATATATATATATATATATATATATATTTGTAATAATGACAATTACAACAATACTGAATGAACAATGAACACTTTTATTTTAACTTAATATAATACATCAATAAAATCAATTTAGTCTCAAATAAATAATGAAACATGTTCAATTTGGTTTAAAGAATGCAAAAACACTGTTGGAGAAGAAAGTAAAAGTGCAATATGTGCCATGTAAAAAAGCTAACGTTTAAGTTCCTTGCTCAGAACATGAGAACATATGAAAGATGTTGGTTCCTTTTAACATGAGTCCTCAATATTCCCAGGTAAGAAGTTTTAGGTTGTAGTTATTATAGGACTATTTCTCTCTATACCATTTGTATTTCATATACCTTTGACTATTGGATGTTCTAATAGGTACTTTAGTATTGCCAGCCTAATCTAGGGAGTTGATAGGCTTGAAGTCATAAACAGTGCAATGCTTGAAGCACAGCGAATAGCTGTTTGCAAATGCAGGAAAGTGCTGTTTGAATGAATGCTTACGAGCCTGCTGCTGCCTACCACCGCTCAGTCAGACTGCTCTATCAAATAATAGACTTAATTATAATATAATAACACACAGAAATACGATCCTTAGGTCATTAATATGGTCAAATCTGGAAACTATCCTTTCGAAAACAAAACGTTTATTCTTTCAGTGAAATACGGAACCGTTCCGTATTTTATCTAACGGGTGGAATCCATAAGTCTAAATATTGCTGTTACATTGCACAACCTTCAATGTTATGACATAATTATGTACAATTCTGGCAAATTAGTTCGCAACGAGCCAGGCAGCCCAAACTGTTGCATATACCCTGACTCTGCATGCAATGAACGCAAGAGAAGTGACACAATTTCCCTAGTTAATATTGCCTGCTAACATGAATTTCTTTTAACTAAATATGCAGGTTTAAAAATATATACTTCTGTGTATTGATTTTAAGAAAGGCATTGATGTTTATGGTTAGGTACATTCGTGCAACAATTGTGCTTTTTTCGCAAATGTGCTTTTGTTAAATCATCCCCCATTTGGCAAAGTTGGCTGTCTTTGTTAGGAAGAAATGTTCTTCACACAGTTCGCAACGAGCCAGGCGGCCCAAACTGCTGCATATACCCTGACTCTGTTGCACAGAACGCAAGATAAGTGACACAATTTCCCTAGTTAAAAGAAATTCATGTTAGCAGGCAACATTAACTAAATATGCAGGTTTAAAAATATATACTTGTGTATTGATTTTAAGAAAGGCGTTGATGTTTATGGTTAGGTACACATTGGTGCAACGACAGAGCTATTTTCGCGAATACGCTTGTTAAATCACCCGTTTGGCGAAGTAGGTTGTGACTCAATGATAAATTAACAGGCACCGCATCGATTATATGCAACGCAGGACAAGCTAGATAAACTAGTAATATCATCAACCATGTGTACTTTGGTGGTATAGGAGGCAGTAGTTTACTTTTTAAGGTATAGGAGGCAGTATTTTCATTTTCGGATGAAAAGCGTGCCCAGAGTAAACTGCCTAATACTCGGGCCCAGAGTCAAATATTTGCACATTATAGTAGATTTGGATAGAAAACACTCTGAAGTATCTAAAACTGTTTGAATGATGTCTGTGAGTATAACAGAACTCATATGGCAGGCAAAGACCTGAGAAAAATCCAACCAGGAAGTGGGAAATCTGAGAATTGTAGTTTTTCTTTTGAATCCCTATCGAAACTACAGTGTCTGTGGGGTCACGTTGCACTTCCTAAGGCTTCCATTGGCTGTCAACAGCCTTTAGAAACATGTTTAATCCTTCTCCTGTTACTGGGCAGAAAATAGGAGCTCAGTCAATGAGTGGACTGCCTGGGACCAGTGAGTTGTTTACTGTGCGGGCACATTTGGCGCGCCGCTCCTTCTTTTTCCTCTGTAATGAATACGCTATTGTCTGGTTGGAATATTATTGACGTTTTATGTTAAAAAGACCCTAAGGATTGATTGTAAACAACGTTTGACATGTTTCTACGAACGGTAATGGAACTATTTGACTTTTTGTGTCTGGATTTACGCTTGCGCGTTATGCATTGCGTTATGCCTTTGGATAGTGATCTGAACGCACAAACAAAACGGAGGTATTTGGACATAAATATGGAGTATTTCAAACAAAAAGAACATTTCTTGTGGAAGTAGGAGTCCTGAGTGCATTCTGACGAAGATCAGCAAAAGTAAGAGAATATTTATAATACTAATTCTGAGTTTAGTTGACCCCAGAACTTGGCGGGTATCTGTATAGCTTGCTTTGATGGCTGAGCTATGTACTCAGAATATTGAAAAATGTGCTTTCTCCGTAAAGCTATTTTAAAATCTGACACAGCGGTAGCATTAAGGAGAAGTATATCTATAATTCTTTCAATAACTGTTGTAAATTTTATCAACGTTTATGATGAGTATTTTTGTAAATTGATGTGCTCATTCACCGGGGGTTTTGGTGGGAATACATTTTCTGAACATCACGAGCCAATGTAAAATGTTTTTTTTTTTTATATAAATATGAACTTTATTGAGCAAAACATACATTTATTGTGTAACATGAAGTCCTATGAGTGCCATCTGATGAAGATCATCAAAAGGTTAGTGAATATTTTAGCTGTATTTTTGGTTTTTGTGATGCATGTCCTTGCTTGGAAAATGGCTGTGTGGTTTTTCTTGTGAAGTTTATGTCCTAACATAATCTAATTTTATGCTTTCGCCGTAAAGCCTTTTTGAAATTGGACAATGTGGTTAGATTAACGAGAAGTTTATCTTTAAAATGGTGTAAAATAGTTGATTGTTTGAGAAAATGAAATTATGAGATTTTTGCTGTTTTGTATTTCGCGCCATGCTATTTCACTGGCTGTTGAATAGTAGCGTCCCACGTAACCCATAGAAGTTAACTAGTGATTATGTTAAGATTGATTGTTTTTTTATAAGATAAGTTTAATGCTAGCTAGCACCTTACCGTGGCTCCTTGGTGCACTCGCATAACAGGTAGTCAGCCTGCCACGCAGTCTCCTCGTGGAGTGCAACGTAATCGGCCATGATCGGTGTTCAAAAATGCCGATTACCGATTGTTATGAAAACTTGAAATCGGCCCTAATTAAAATCAGCCATTCCGATTAAATTGGTCGACCTCTAGTTTCAAGTCCTGCCACAACATCTCAATTGGGATTAGGTCTGGACTTTGACTCTGCCATTCCAAAACTTCAAATGTTTAGATTTTTTTGTTGCCATTTTCATGTAGGGTTTTCACACAGGGGCATTGGGTATTGCATAACTTTGTTTATGAAATAATTATGTAATTGTTGTGTTACTTGTTCACTCAGGTTCCTTTTATCTAATATTAGGTTTTAGTTGAAGATCTGATAACATTCACTATATAAAAAAAATGCAAACGTTGAGAAAATTAGAAAGGGGGCAAATCCTATTTTACAGCATAACAACTATGTAAAGCAAATTACAGTTAATAGGTTTGAGTTTTACCTGATCTCTGACTGGTGTAGAACTAACTGATACTCCTCATTTTACCTGATCTCTGACTGGTGTAGAACTAACTAATGCTCCTCATTTTACCTGATCTCTGACTGGTGTAGAACTAACTGATACTCCTCATTTTACCTGATCTCTGAGTGTGTGTAGAACTAACTCATGCTCCTTCTGCCGGCTCTGTAGCTGCTCCTTCATCTCTCCAACACGCTAAAAAAAAAACACAGGCAGCAAGAGTCAGCTTCAGCTTCCTACTAGATTCTGTCACAGGCTGTCAATCATTTTAGGATATGGGTCTAGTGTATACCTACTACAACCCAGCTAGAAATCTGTTGTGAAGTTAATAAGGAGTATGTACTGTCATAATACAACAATATGAGTACTTCAGGTACAATACCAATCATAAAAAATATTTTGAGACTGATCTCATAACAGGACAGGCAACATCGGGATGTGTGACCTGGTTGGCTGACAGCAGATCTCCCTGTAAGTTCTGGATGCGGATGTTCAATGACTTCAGCTCCTCCTCCTTCCTCTGTTGAATCTCATCGATTTTGGTCCTGGTGCAGAAATAATGTATTTTAACCAAACGGCATCTGGCAGGCTTTTTTGTTACATAAAAAAAAAAGTACCTCCACCTTCAGAAGCTTGGTGAAAGTGAAAAACAAATTGAATCTTCATGCATGCCCTTACCTGCTGTCATTATAAAGGGCTTCTTTTTCACCTTGCGAACGCAGAAAGCTATAAAACAAATCATAAAAAAACTGTGAGAAAACTGATCCACTATGAAACCCCCAAGTAGAGGAGATATAAGAGAGACTCCCCGAGCGGGAGGCCAGGGCTCTGCCGGTGTGAAAAGAGCCCGTAAGGGGAGATTTGGGCAGTCTTTGTAGATACAGCAGATGATAGTAACTGCTGGCAAAACAAGTTGAGGTTCAGTCTCATTACTCCACGGAGCCGGAGCCTAGTGTCGCATTGCTATACTGAGCCTGAGACGGCTGCCCAATGATGCCAGAGAAATAACACTATAACAGGACAAGGCCCAGGGGCTTATCATTACTGTCATACTCTGATGTAGTTCATCACAGCTGAGCCAAGGAAACAGAAATACATTCATCCACATTGGCAAGGAAATACAATCAATCTATCATGAAATTGTCTTTTAATGCTCTTTAAGTTTTACTTTGTGTAGAAGCGAAGAAAAGCCTTCATAACACTTGCAAGGTAAATAGAATCTTACCTGTCTTGTTTTTTCTTCAATTTATCAGAGAGCTAGAAAGCAACACATGGACCAAATCAGTTTTCCATTACATGTAGGGGCCTAGATGCTAACATACACTACAGCCTGATCTATACAATGAAGAACACATCTGATCTTATTACCTTTGCTATTTCTTCTTGAAGTTGAGTGATGTCTGCCTGTTTGGATGACTGGAGGAGAGAAATGAAATATCTAAGTACTTAGATGAAGAGACATAGAAATAGCCAACAAATTGTTGTCTGTCCTTAATTATGCCATGGGGGAAGTCTGTCCACAGCATATCATATTTACACAAACCCACAATTAGCCTAGTAAATGGAGGAGACAGTTAGTGACCATATTTTTTGATGTACTCTCTGTTACAGAGCTGCATATCTTACTGCTTCACTTTGCGGCACTAGGGCAGGTAACAAAAACTGAAGAAAAAACTAAATTACAAAACATAAATGTTTCTTAGCCTAGAGAGCAATTATCACAAAAATCTGAGATTGGCCATTTCTCCTAGAAACAATTAGTAAAGCATCACCCTGGGTCGTTAGCACATAACCTTGGGTTGTTCATGGGTCGTTAGCACCTAACCTAGGGTTGTAGAATGGGTCATTAGCACCCAACCTAGGGTTGTGGGATGGGTCGTTAGCACATAACCTAGGGTTGTTCATGAGTCGTTAGCACCTAACCTAGGGTTGTGTAATGGGTCGTTAGCACCTAACCTAGGTTTGTAAAATGGGTTATTAATTACCTCTAGTGTTTGGAGCTGCTCCTTCAGTAGGCGCTTCTCCTCCACCTCAGTGTGCAGCTGCAGCTCCACCTCTGGCCCAAAGCATTGCATTATTGGATTTGGACACAGTGCTGACCACCTAAGAGCATCCTGTTTCATAACTAGCCCGGTGGTCCTCACTGCAGGTCCTGCAGGGCACGCAGGTAGTCCAGCTCAGTCTTAAATCACAGTACCCCAACTCACATGGTCATCACTTTCTGGGCAAGTGGCAAAGTCATAACCCCTGTCTAGTTCTACAATGCATCTTCTTAACTGATTTGGAACCTAACATTAACCCTAACCCCACTGCTAACCTTATGCCTAACCCTAACCTTATGCCTAACCTTATGCCTAACCCTAACCTTATGCCTAACCCTAACCTTATGCCTAACCTTATGCCTAACCCCAATGCTAACCTTATACCTAACCCCACTGCTAACCTTATGCCTAACCCCACTGCTAACCTTATGCCTAACCCCACTGCTAACCTTATGCCTAACCCCACTGCTAACCTTATGCCTAACCCCACTGCTAACCTTATGCCTAACCCTAACCACACTGCTAACCTTATGCCTAACCCTAACCTTAATCTAGAGGTGAAAGAAACGCACACCTATTTAGGCGAGGTGCTGGCTAGCGGAGTAGAACACTTAAAAAACAATGGAGAGCCGCACACTCAAATGCTAAAATATTTATGCCCAACGTTTGGACAGACAAGCTGTCTTCATCAAGGTATAATGACAAACACTGTGGGATGACTCATTTATATAGTGTCAAAGGACACACACAGGTGTCTGTAATCATGGCCAGGTGTGGCCTGATATCATTGGTTAATTCTCATATATTAAAATAGCATACAAAAAACAAATGGATAGTGTACGATCATAGATCCAATTTGGCTACATAAGCCTACAAGCATTTACAATAGCAAAATCACAATCACCACAAGAATGGCTTCAGATCAAATTCTCCGTTGAGACCGAAGGGAGCAAGGATCTTTAAATTAAAGATCCAGGCAGCCTCTCATTTTAACAATAAATTGTCGAGGTCACCCCCTCTCCTAGGGATGGTGACATGTTCGATGCCAATATAACGTAGAGACGAAATCAAGTGGTTTTCTTCCGAAAAGTGGGTAAGTCGAGTTTTTGCACCTAATGGTGCTACGATATGTACTTTAAATTCACGCTTTGTTTTACCCACATCATTTACCACAAGGACAAGTTATAAGATAAATAACTGCCTTAGTGGAGCACGCGATAACACCTTTGATTGGGATCTGTTTCCTTGTTTGGGGGTGTTTGAAGGATCTACATTTATAAGGACCATTGCATTGAGCACAGCCATTACACTTGTAGTTTCCATCCAGTAGGGGCGCAAATACACGCTGTGCAGGGATATCTTGGGGTGGTAAATCAGAGCTTACCAGTTGTTCTCTGAGGTTTCTGCCCCGCGAGAATACAACCAAGGGAAGGTCTGAAAACATATTACCGATACTATCATCGGATCGTAGAATGTGCCAATGTTTGTGAACGAGTCCCTTAATTTGTTCAGAGCACTTTGAATAGCGGGTAGTTTGAACGCAGGAATGCTTATTTTTGCGAGACTGACCTTGAAAAAGGTCATGTCTCGTTTTGAATTTTCTCAATGGCAGTATTAATCTGACCATTTTTGTACCCCCTCTCCTTGAATTTTCTTTGAGTCTCGGTCATATTTCTGTCGAAATCTGATAGTTTTTTTACATATTCTTTTGATTTGACAGAATTGGCTATAGGGCAAACTGTTTTTCAAGGGAAGTGGGTGACAACTATCAGCCCTCAATAAACTGTTAAGATCATTAGGTTTCCTGTAAAGATCAGTGTATAGAACATTATCTTCACACAAGATCAGAAGATCAAGGAAACTGATTTGACGTTTATCAGATTGCATAGTAAATCTCAGATGCTCAGAACAGGAGTTAAGAAAAGCATGGAACACCTGGAGCTGTTTTGCATCACCCCTCCACAGAACAAAAATATCATCAATATACCGTTTCCAAATAATGATGTTAGGCAAGAAAACATTTTTGAGAGGATTGAAAATAGACTGTTTCTCCATGTAACCCACATACAAATCAGCATAGTTAGGAACCATGGGGGATCCCATAGCAGTACCCTTCGTCTGAATAAAGAAATCATTTAGAAACATGAAGTAGTTGTGTGTGAGTACTATTTCAGCCAATCTAATAATGCAGCACTGGAAGGTAATTCATTAGGGTCACGTTGCAGAAGAAAATGGTCCATAGCTTCAATACCGCCCTCATGTGGAAAATTTGTATATAACGACTCAACATCAAAAGTAACTAACAAAAGCATTATCAGGGAGAGGATCAAGAGATTCAATAATAGAGATCAAACTGCTGGTGTCCTTTACAAAGGAGGGGAGCTGTTCTGCGAGAGGTCTAATAAATAAATAACTGCATCAATGCCCGCTACAATAGGGCGCCCTGGAGGTTTTGTAACATTCTTGTGTAATTTCAGCAAAGTATAAACATTTTAGGGTGTTGAATAACCAAAAAATAACACAACTTTTTTGCTATCTCACCAGAACTTAAATACCCATCTAGGACAGTAAAGACCATGTTCTGAAATTGGGCAGTGGGGTCACTTCTGAGTTTCTTGTAAAAGGTTAACCACACTGCTAACCTTATGCCTAACCACACTGCTAACTTTATGCCTAACCACACTGCTAACCTTGTGCCTAACCCTAAATTAAGATAAAAAAAACGGTGATTTTTGTTTTCAAACATTTTTACAATTTATCCAGTTTTGACTTTGCCACTTGCCCATCTAGTGGGAACCCAGTCACACGCTCCTGACTGGTCTCTGACATGCTGTAAACAAAAGCTAGATGCCTGCTGGACACATGCCCCACAGAGCCTGCATTGGGGAACAGTGAACTGGATTATGTCCTATCAGATTGGAAGGAAACCAGCGGTTAAATTATTTAAGCAACATTTGGTGCTGGGTAGAGGTCGACCGATTAATCGGAATAATTAGGGCTGATTTCAAGTTCTCATAACAATCGGTATGTTTGGACGATTATGGCCGATTACATTGCAATCCACGAGGCGACTGCGTGTCAGACTGACCACCTGTTTCGCGAGTGCAGGCAGCAAGGAGCCATGGTAAGTTGCTAGCTAGCATTAAACTTATCTTATTATAAACAATCTTAACATAATCACTAGTTAACTACACATGGTTGATGATATGAGTTTAATTAACTAGCTTGTCCTTCGTTGCATATAATCAATGCGGTGCCTGAAATTGTGTCACTTCTCTTGCGTTCAGTGTAAGCAGAGTCAGGGTATATGCAGCAGTTTGGGTCGCCTGGCTTGTTGCGAACTGTGTGAAAACCCTTTCTTCCTAACAAAGACCGTAATTAATTTGCCAGAATTGTACATAATTATGACATAACATTGACGGTTGTACAATGTAACAGCAATATTTAGACTTAGGGTTGCCACCCGTTAGATAAAATACGGAACGGTTCCGTATTTCACTGAAAGAATAAACGTTTTGTTTTTGAAATTATAGTTTCCGGATTTGGCCATATTAACCTAAGGCTCGTATTTCTGTGTGTTTATTATATTATAATTAAGTCTATGATTTGATATTTGATAGAGCAGTCTGACTGAGCGATGGTAGGCGGCAGCAGGCTCGTAAGCATTCATTCAAACCACACTTTACTCCGTTTGCCAGCAGCTTTTCGCAATGCTTAAAGCACAACGCTGTTAATGACTTCAAGCCTATCAACTCCCGAGATTAGGCTGGCAATACTATAGTGCCTATAAGAACACCCAATAGTCAAAGGTATATGAAATACAAATGGTATAGAAAGAAATAGTCCTATAATAACTACAACCTAAAACTTCTTACCTGGGAATATTGAAGACTCATGTTAAAAGGAACCACCAGCTTTCATATGTTCTCATGTTCTGAGCAAGGAGCTTAAACGTTAGCTTTCTTACATGGCACTGTCATGACGTTGGCCTCTTTGGGTACAGGAAGGACAGTTGACCCCCTCCCCTTTGTACCATCACCCAACCTACCTTCCTTCCCAACCCAGGGTTGTAAAAATTCCAAGAGGAGAATCTACTACAACATGTTTCATAGAGAGACAAAGGAAATTCTTCCAACTCATAGAATTGGAGAACCTAGCGACATGTGTGTTCTGGAGAAGATATGGAAGATTGATGAAGACTCCAGCTACGAACTGATCCGCTTGGTACAATTTTGTGATACTCAGAAGAGACAATATAGCCATATTACCCTAAAACGGTCTACATGATAGCCTCAGCGATGAGACTGAATCCACATGGTTGTATACAATGTATTATTAAGGATAAAGCTATTTGTAATACATTGAGATGCTATGTACTGATGTTAATGTGATAGAATTATATTTCTGTAACCAAGTCTAGCTCAGTCATAGGCACGCCCCCAGGGACACATACAGGACCAGGCGTCATTTGACAAGCCTGTTCTCTGGGCCCTATAAAACACCCCCTGATTTACATTTCTACAGACCAGGCCTCCACTCCATCGTGAGTTTGGCCCAGAGGTTTGACCAGCCAAGTATTCTACTGAAAGTGAACCATACCACGTGGTTAACTTTTAGACTATCGATATCGACAGAATAAGAACAAGTCTTTGATATTAATTATTAGTCTGCAGCTAAGTAAATTATATCATCGAACGCGAAGACCAACCACATCCATTCTATGACGACATTCATGAATGTCGCTCTGACAGATCCATTCTAACCGAGAGAGAGAGAGAACGCTGACAAACTCTCCATCAGAACAAAACTCTCCAACAAGAATCCCGACGACACATGAGCGTAAATATATATTGATTGCAAAGGTTCCCGAATGAGTGAGCCTTCAATTGGCAATTGTTAATATTAATGAACTTCTCAGCTTACCGTTTTATGACCCATTGTCTAACAGACCAGCCATGCTTGTTAGCCAGTAGGGCACATTCCTCTACCCATCATTGGTGACGATAATTACTGTTTGTATGTTTTCTGTTAATTACTTAGTGTAGTAAATAAATGATTTTAAGACAATTGATGTATGGATGATTTTAGTAAAGACTGGGTTCGTGCAGATAACCAAGAATTACAACTTTCATGATGAGACTGAAACAACATACGGGTTAAGATTGACTGCTATCGATGTAAAATATTACTAAGTATTTTAAGAGTTTATTCAGAGGATAACAGCTCTATAAACGTTCTTCTGTGGTGCCCCGACTTTCTAGTTAATTACATTTACATGATTAGCTTAATCAGGTAATATCAATTACAGAGAAATAATTTTATAAGTTAGCATGTCATATCACTTAATCCGGCATAGCCAAAGACACGACAGCACATATTAAACTTTTACTTTCTTCTCCAACACTGTGCTTTTGCATTCTTTAAACCAAATTGAACATGTTTCATTATTTGAGACTAAATAGATTTTATTGATGTATTATATTAAGTTAAAATAAAAGTGTTCATTGTTCATTCAGTATTGTTGTAATTGTCATTATTACAAATACATATATAAAAAAAATATATATTTAAATCGGTATAGGCTTTTTTGGGTCCTCCAATAATCGGTATCGGTGTTGAAAAATCATAATCGGTCGGTCGACCTCTAGTGCTGGGAGTCAACATTGTTAACAAAGATGTCAATTAATTGTCTCACTCACTCTTGTAAAGTAGCACAACAACCAAGGGGGAAAGATTAAACTTTATTATTGCTCTACTTGGCTTTCCAGACTATTTCTGAAGATATATTCTCAATAAGAAAAGACTCAACTCACCGCTTAGCTCAGTCACTCGCTGTTCCAGTTTGGCACACTTTGCCTCTGCCTGGAAAAAACAACAAAAGGAAATTAATTTAAGGACAACTCAACACAATGCCATACTGCCTCCATAATTCAAAACCGTAATCTAAATATGGGGTCGTTTGTCAAATAATCTTGTAATTAAATAACAAATACACAGAAAACCACCCTCCATGTATAATGCAAAGGCTTGATCTAAATAGGGGCTGATTCATGTGTTGAAATACGGCAGTTTGCGTTCCATACTGTAACGGTTTAATATGATGTAGAAACATACAGGTACATCATAATGGACAGAATAAACAGAGCCTTTTGTATGTTGAATAGAGCAACCAGCTCAATAATGAACAACAACGACCGGTGTATACATTTATGTACGCCTGATACAACAGTGGAAGTGCATCTGAGGATATTTTCAAAATGGCAGTTCCCTTGAAAAATGTGTTTGATGTCACCTGTTCCAGTCTGTCATTGGTTCCGGCTGCAGAGTCCTCCCTGCTCTCACTGACGTCAGAGTGCAACCGGACACAGTTGGTGTCAGCCGGGCCGTCGGTCTCTGAGGCTTTGGTTTCACTGACCTCCGCACCCATCGGGCTCTTTATCTCACTCTCATGGCGCTCCTGAAGAGCTGAGGGGAAAACACAGCAATATTAAATAGGGTTAGTAGAGATTTCTATTTTTTTTACTGATGATGTGTTGCCATTACCAGATACATCTCATCTAAGAAATGCCTTTGAAAATGTTGATTTTCTACAACTATAACCAACATAAGCATACCCGTCATCTTTTTCTGAAGGGCAGTGTTCTCTGTCTGGAGGCGCAGTAACTCTCCTTCCACAGAGATGGAGATGGGCCTGGAGGATTCAGCCTGCAGCCCCTTGCCATCCTTTAGCTCTTTGATTTCATGTTGTAGCTCCTCTATCTGAGTACATAACTAAACAGGGGAATGCAATAAATGACGTATTCTGTATTATAATCATGAAATGTGATCAGGAAGGTGGGGCCTTTGTTATACAAGCTAGACATAGGATAGGCCTAAATCACATCTTAATTTACAAGGACCCTCTTCTGAAACAATGGCATGTGCGGGAGCAGGGGAGATCCAGTACCTTGGACAGCTCCTGCATCAGGGTGCTGTTTTGCAGTCTGAAGTCATCCTCTTGGCTGTGCAGCTTGCCTTGCAGCATCTCGTTCTCACTGAGTAAGGCATCCACCTCCTGAGCGCACACACCAGACAAACAACCAATCCATGTAAACAGAAAGTAGGCACTCTCACACAGGATGACGACTTCATCATCCCCACATTTCTAGATTGAATACTCTCACAAAAAACGACAACAACAATGTACTTTGCTGATTAGAAAGAATGGTGAATAAGTTGGAGGACATTGCTCTACTTCAATATCATACTTTGATGTGCCTCCACAAATCAGATTTTCCAAAACGTTTCCAAATCATCTAAAATACTCTGGGGAAAGGTTAAATATGCATATTTAAACAGCAGAGAGGAATGTTGACTGCATTAATATAAAATGAATTATAAAATCAGGCCCATATACACCATAAACCTATGCTAGTCACTGAAGATGTGGAAGAACCTAATGAGTAAATGCATGAAATGAAGTTAACATACAAAAGGAGTGTGTCCTGTGTTCTCTACCTGGGCTTGGGAATAATCTCTGACTTCGTTGAGGTAGTTTCTCTATCCATTAAGTTTCACGTTTTACTTGTCACATGCACAAGTACAGTGATATGCTTAACTTGCAAGCCCTACCCAACAGTGTAGTATTCAATATAAAAAACTAATAGTAAGAGAGCAAGCTATATATGGTCAGTACCAACTTTAAAATGTGCAGGGAGGGAGACACAGTATGTGCATGTGGGCAAGAATTAGCAGAAAGTGACTGGTAGCAGGATAAATAATTATAATAATAGTGAACAGTATGGCCAAAGCATAAAGACGTCCGCATGTTTCCCATCTCAAACAGTTTGCGCATATATTATGACGACATTTTGTGACGTTTTTGTTGGTTTTGGTCTTCGGCAAGGTTTATTTCCGGCTGTTCGTGCACACGTAATTATTTCTCGAGCCAAGACGAAGTCAGTAGCCGAAGTCGACACCCCTTCATCGGTGATTGGTCAACAGTCGGGATTCTTCAATGAAGTGTTTGTTATCATTCAAGGAATTAATCGTTTTCATACGCATTCTAAGACCTCCTCGACAAAAAACAAACTTTTTTTAAATGTAACTTTTATTTAACTAGGCAAGTCAGTTAAGAACAAATTCTTATTTACAATGACGGCCTACTGGAGAACAGTGGGTTAACTGCCTTGTTCAGAGCAGAACGACAGATTCACCTTTTCAGCTCGGGGATTCGATCCAGCACTAACGCTCTAACCACTAGGCTACCTGCTGGTTACTGGCCCAACGCTCTAACCACTAGGCTACCTGCTGGTTACTGGCCCAACGCTCTAACCACTAGGCTACCTGCTGGTTACTGGCCCAACGCTCTAACCACTAGGCTACCTGCTGGTTACTGGCCCAACGCTCTAACCACTAGGCTACCTACCGCCCCAAAATGACATACAGTACTAATGCCACTTTTTCCTCGTTTTTGAAGTGAAGGTCTTTAAGGGAGAATTTGAGCACACACGTCCGGTTCGCCAACGGCTAAGCACCAGCCCAACCGAAGCATGCAGAAGACTTAAGTGTTGGGTGGGTTTGTGCGTGGTGGTGAGTGTGTATGTATGTGTCAGTGCATAGGTGTCAGTGTGAGTGTGTAACATTGTCAGTGTAGGCGTGATAGGTGGATATACATGTAAACAGTGCTGAAAGTGACTGGTAGGAGAAATATATAAATAATTTTCTAAATCAAAAACACATTCTATTGGTTACATGCACCAAATACAACAGATGTAGATTTCACCGTGAAATGTTTACATACGAGCCCACTCCCAACAATGCAGAGTTAAAAAGTAAGAAAAATAGTAACACTAAATAATAATAACGAGGTTATATACAAGGAGTACCAGTACCGATTAAATGTGCCGGGGTACGAGGTAGTTGAGGTAACACAGTATGTACATGTAGGTAGGGATAAAAGTGACTAGGCAATCAGGATGTACAGTTGAAGTCGGAAGTTTACATATCTTAACCAAATACATTTAAACTCAGTTTTCACAATTCCTGACATTTAATCCTAGTAAAAATCCCGTCTTAGGTCAGTTAGGATCACCACTTTATTTTAAGAACGTGAAATGTCAGAATAATAGTAGAGAGAATGATTTATTTCAGCTTTTATTTATATCATCACATTCCCAGTGGGTCAGAAGTTTACATACACTCAATTAGTATTTGGTAGCATTTCCTTTAAATTGGTTAACGTGGGTCAAACGTTTCAAGTAGCCTTCCACAAGCTTCCCACAGTTAGTTAGGTGAATTTTGGCCCATTCCTCCTGACAGAGTTGGTGTAACTGAGTCAGGTTTGTAGGCCTCCTTGCTCTCACACACTTTTTCAGTTCTGCCCACAAATTTTCTATAGGATTGAGGTCAGGGCTTTGTGATGGCCACTCCAATACCTTGACTTTGTTGTGGCAAAATGGATTAAGGACAACTTTGGAAGTATGCTTGGGGTCATTGTCCATTTAGAAGACCGAATTGCGACCAAGCTTTAACTTCCTGACAGATGTCGAGATGTTGCTCCAATATATCCACATAATTTTCCATCCTCATGATGCCATCTATTTTGTGAAGTGCACCAGTCCCTCCTGCAGCAAAGCACCCCCACAGCATGATGCTGCCACCCCTGTGCTTCACGGTTGGGATGGTGTTCTTCGGCTTGGAAGCCTCCCCCTTTTTCCTCCAAACATAACGATGGTCATTATGGCCAAACAGTTATATTATTGTTCCATCAGACCAGAGGACATTTCTCCAAAAAGTACGATCTTTGTCCCCATGTGCAGTTGCAAACCGTAGTCTGGCTTTTTAATGGCGGGTTTGCCGCAGTGGCTTCTTCCTTGCTGAGCGGCCTTTCAGGTTATGTCGATATAGGACTCGTTTTAATGTGGATATAGACACTTTTGTACCTGTTTCCTCCAGCATCATCACAAGGTCCTTTGCTGTTGTTCTGGGATTGATTTGCACTTTTCGCACCAAAGTACGTTCATCTCCCGGAGACAGAATGCATCTCCTTCCTGAGCGGTATGACAGCTGCGTGGTCCCATGGTGTTTATACTTGCGTAGTATTGTTTGTACATATGGACGTGGTACCTTCAGGCGTTTGGAAATTGCTCCCAAGGATGAACCAGACTTGAGGAGGTCTACCATTTTTCTTTTGAGGTCTTGGCTGATTTCTTTTGATTTGACCATGATGTCAAGCAAAGAGGCACTGAGTTTGAAGGTAGGCCTTGAAATACATCCACAGGTACACCTCCAATTGACTCAAATTATGTCAATTAACCGATCAGAAGCTTCTTAAGCCATGACATCATTTTCTGGAATTTTCCAAGCTGTTTAAAAACACAGTCAACTTAGTGTATGTAAACGTCTGACCCACTGGAATTGTGATACAGTGAATTATAAGTGAAATAATCTGTCTGTAAACAATTGTTGGAAAAATTACTTGTGTCATGAACAAAGTAGATGTCCTAACCGACTTGCCAAAATTTTAGTTTGTTAACAAGAAATTTGTGGAGTGGTTGAAAAACTTAAGTGTATGTAAAATTCCGACTTCAACTGTATAGCAGAAACATATGTTAAAAGTGAGAAAGTATGTGTGGGTGTTGGAGTGTCAATGTAGTACGTGTGATTGTGTGGCTAGAGTCTAGCGTGTGTGCCTCAAGCCAGTGCAAAAAAATATATACTATAAAAATGTATATGGTAATATATACATGTAAACAGAAGTAATAGCTATTATAGCATATAACATGTATAGCAAGCTAATGTTCATACTAGCTTGTCAAGATCATTTTAGATCGCTTTGAAAGAGTTTTATACGATGCAAGTAACCCACCTGCGCTTTCTTGCTTTTATTCAGAGCCTGAAGATAAAACAGAAAGCTAATCAGAATAGAATCACAAACAACAGTAACATTTATTCTGTCTCAAACATGATGCCTTGAGTTTCAGTGCATTAAACTCTACAGCCCTATTATCACGGTTTTAATCAAAATGTAGATTAGCTTGCTATACCTTCTGTGCTTTGATGTAATCCTTCTCTAAGGTCACAGTCTTCAGACGAACAGCATTCAGCTCTGGAATAGAAATCAACACTCAAATATTGAATATCCCCAGAGCCTAGTATCTTCTTTTCAATCACTGAGACATAACTAACTCATTTTGAAGTTAGATACAGTGCATCACATGGGTTACTACACACACCACAAACTTGCATTAAGAGGGAGACTAAATCTGAAGTCCATCCTGGAGTTGCATTGCAATGCTGTACGAGCTGCTGCGCCTTACCAGTTGTGTTCTTCCGCAGGTCATCAGAAAGTTGGTAGTTCTGTGTCCTCAGCTCTAAAAGCTGAGCCTGGAAAACAACAAAAAGGTTATAGGAGGGGATGACATTACACCAAAACACGTAAAAGCCTTTGACCAGTTAGCCTTGTCAGAGCTAGAACGGCACATAGGAGATAGGCTTCTGCCCTGTTTCTGTAGGGTGAGGCAGCCTAATGTACAAGTATACCCCCTGGACAGGACGCTAGTCTGTAGCAGGGCCTTACCCCCAGTCCATCTCCTTAATTCTGAGTGCCATCAGGTCCCATGTTTTGAGTCTTTGGTAAGAGACACTAACCACAAAGTCACGGAGTTGGTTTAAGCCTGTATAAAAGGTCAACTTAATTAAACATTAAAACATCTGACTGAACACAATCTGATTCAGGTGACTTCAGATGAACAATCAATGCATTATCTAGGCTAGCTAGCTATGGGCGCTATCTGGTTTGGAAAACTGAACACACCCATTATAATAAACAGTGAATGGCGTCCAGTCCAAAAAAAGCTGCGAGCAGGCATTAGGATAACGTTGAATGACCAAACCCGTGACCCATAATAAGTCTTGGAAAGCCATTAGTTACGCGAAATTAACTAGCTAGCTAACGTTATAGTTTTCACTGAATGTATTTATAAAAATTTTAACAAAAACATCACACAACTATCAGACACGTATGTTTGAAATCAATAACTAACAGGAAGATACCTTTGCCATTAATAAGATATTGTCATGAAGATTAATGAAGACCAGAGTATGTCATTTCAAGCTAACTAGCTAGCCTGGCCATTTAAGCTAGTTAACGGTTAACTCGCAAACCAGCTAACGTTAGCTAGCTATTTAGCTAGCTAATGTTATTTGAACATAAAGCAAACTATTGGGATTACCACATTTGCATGTTTGTATATAATACTAAAACGATATGACCAACTGCCTGTTGCTATTGGAATAGTAATGACTGCTGACACTGTCAACATAGCTAGCCACATCCCTGGGTTGCAATGTTGGCCTAGCTAGTAGGGGAAGCTACCACGCATGCTTTACCGTTCCGTAGTTTAGCTCTGGACAGGTTGACGGAAAATCCCATTTTCAGGAAATACTCTGAAGGTGACAACAAATTTGAAACAACAGGCATTAAAAATGGACAGCTGTCAACCTAGCTACCTGCATCCGATGGAACTCCTCCTCTGATAGTGCCTGCGCCATCTTCACTCAAGGAGCTAGGAAGGACTCCGCTATTAGCACAGGTCCTGTGTGATAGTGGTGCCCTTTGGAATAGGCTATACTTTCATGCCATTCTGCATATCCTTATGGAAAACACGACGTATATAGAAATGTAAATGTATCGGACGTCTTGGCTTTTAGATGAGGGAGGGAGTGCACTATCACCATTTTCCCTAATCTAAACATTACTCCATAGCAAGGTATTGTCATTGCAATAACCACACCTGTCCAGTAGGTGGAGTCCTGGGAGTCCAGATCCATAACGCCATTTTATAAACTGGGTGGTTTGAGCCCTGAATTCTGATTGGCTGAAAGCCATGGTTTATCAGACCGTATAACAGGGTATGACAAAACATTTAGTTTTACTGCTCTAATTAAGTTGGTAACCAGTTTATAAGAGCGATAAGGCTCCTCGGGGGTTTGTGATATATGGCCAATATACCACGTCTAAGGGCTGCGTCTAGGCACTCTGCATCGCATAAGAACAGCCCTTAGCCGTGGTATATTGGCCATCTACCACACCTCCTCCAGACTTATTGCATAAGTGACACACAATGGAGGTGCCTCTAGCACTGAATTACCACGTGATTGTAAACTGTGAGTGTATTAGTCCATTTGAAGTAATTGTTTGTTCGCTGTGATTGGTTGTAGGTGTTATGATACTGATGGTTTGTTGAGACTAATTGTTTGTATGGTTGTTGCTAGTGGATGGCTACCAGTACAGCGCCATCTAGTAGTGGCGTCGGGGATAATAGTTGTTGCCAACTGTAGCTTTAAAAAAAATGTAACCAGGCAACTCAGTTAGGAACAAATTCTTATTTACAATGATGGCCTACCCCGGACGACGCACGGCCAATTGTGCGCAGCCTTATGGGACTCCAAATCACGGACAGGTGTGATATAGCCTGGATTCGAACCAATTATCCCATGCTGCTAAGTAAAGTCATGTCTGTCCGTAGCTGGGTTAGGCTTAGCTAAAATGCTGCAGTTGTCAACAAACCATCAGTATCACCGCACAAGTATGACGAGAACGCGCCTCCACCTGTTATTCACTATGGCTGCGCGTTTTCCAGAGGCAGAGGGGAAGTGTTGCACCGCATTGTGTTTGAACCAACATTTCAGTGTCACTGTTGAGTTGACAATCCTTTTTACAGTCTCTGTTTTGGTGGCTGTGTGAATTTGGAGACAGATAGGCTAGCCATTTTCTTTTTATCATTGCGTCTGAAAAACAAAATGCACGTGTTGTTGAGGAGGCATGTTCTGATGGAACCGTTACAATAAACCATGCATCGATATGCCGCCCTTCTCCAATACGAAGTGTAGGCTATAGCAGTAGAATAAACACCCATATAACACAGACATAGTAAAATCACTGAAGTTTCCTGGCGGTGAATTGTCTGCACGTTGGTTTCATCGGCTCAGAATACTAGCCGAGCACACCCTGGAATACAACAAAAATAGGCTGATCCTCATCTCTAACGTGTTTACTAATATATGGACAATATAAATAACCACATAGGATATCTTTTTTAGAAAGTGTCAGGCTAATTAATATCCCTGATAATATTATCAGGCTGCAAGTTTTAGGACTCCCTATTAGTCTAAATGTGATTCATGCATTGATAGCCTGCTTGACAACTTTATAATAACACATTATTTAATTGTACAACTAACGTAAAATAATAGAGCTTTTGAAAATGCGTTGAATGCTTTTTGAAGATGCTTTGAATATTCTTGTTGGCAAAGAATAAATATGCTATACATTGTTCCATCTGTTGTAGTAGTAGTGTATTGGAGTTTATGTGAAAGTTCCTCCCCTGTTTTGACTCCAATAAATAAGCCAGTCGCTTTCAATGCGGAAATGTACATGACTTGCCTCACTGTGACAATGACATAAGGAACGTTCCAAGAGGTACACGCGGAACCTAGGCTAATCATCGCACTAGAGATCGGTGTGGCAAGGCGCTCTGCGTTTGTTTAGAATTGTTGCATTGATATAGTGGCCGCCCACTGCATGCCATTTAAAAAGTTAAATTGACATCCCTAGCCGCCGCACGGATGGAGCACCTATCGAGGTTCGTAGGTCAGATGTCCTTGACAGATGACAGCAGAGCAGAGGGCATCATCTCATCGGAGTATAGTGTAAGTGAGAATCACCATACCTGTATATCAATTCAAATCAACTGTTATTGGTCACATACCCATGGTATATTCTCAGGTTATAATTCATTCCCATAGAAAGACAATAAGACCAGGTAATATTTTCAGATGAAAAAATATATATTATTTAAGGCATGTGCACAGCGCTTCATGGGACTTTTACATTGCAATTGTATTAATCTATTGATTGCAAATAACTGGTTGAAGAATGGCTAAAGATTGTGTGTACACTGTGCATGATGTACAACATCACAGGCTGCACATCATACACTGGTCCTGTTGTAGGTAAGGGTAGTACACCTGAGAGGTATGATGATTAAACAAAGGAAAAGTAGGCTACTGAATTGTTTGTTTGAATGTTAAATCTGCAAATCATGTTGGCTACTTGCTTTCTGTATAGTATAATGCAATGCATGTTGTAACTTGAATGCAATTAACAAAAACCTTCTTTCAAATCAGTTGCATCTGTCTTTAAGGCACATACAGAAGTGAGCCTTGCTTATTTAGTTTTGTTTTGACGTTACACTGAACTGAATAGCAAAATTTGCAGAAGTATATTTTGTTAAACTACTGTAGGCTATTGTTCTTCTTACATTTGAACCTCTGTAAGTGTTAAGATACAGTAGGTAGGCTAGTCCTTATTTTTCCTAATTTAGCTTCCAAAGTTCAAAAGTAAGTTATTTATTAACACTGAGGGAAACATTTCCTTGTTGCAGATAGTAAACTGTTGCGTAAGATTCTTTATTGACAATGTTCCATTGTGAGGGCTGCCAGTGCTTTTACATGCCAGCTTCAGGTTGTTTTCAATAAACATGATTCTGTTGACTGTTTGTACGTTGAATTAATGACCGAAATAGTAATACATGTGAACTATTTTCTAACCAGCCTCATTCAAATCAAGTCAAATTGTATTTGTCACATGCGCCAAATACAACAGTGAAATGCTTACTTACAAACGCTTAACCAACAATGCAGTTTTAAGAAGAAAAAATAAATAAAAGTAACTAATAATTAAAGAGCAGCAGGAAAATAACAATAGCGAGGCTATGTACAGGGGGTACAATGTGCGGGACACCGGTTAGTTGAGGTAATTGAGGTAATATGTACATGTAGGTAGAGTTATTAAAGTAACTTGGCATAGACAATAACAGAGAGTAGCAGCAGCGTAAAAGAGGGGGGGGGCAATGCATATAGTCTGGGTGGCCATTTGATTAGATGTTCAGGAGTCTTATGGCTTGGTGGTAGAAGCTGTTTAGAAGCCTCTTGGACCTAGACTTGGCGCTTCAGTACAGCTTTCCGTGCTGTAGCGGAGAGAACAGTCTTTGACTATGGTGGCTGGAGTCTTTGACAATTTTTAGGGCCTTCCTCTGACACCGCCTGGTGTAGATGTCCTGGATGGCAGGAAGCTTGGCCCCAGTGATGTACTGGGCCGTACGCACTACCCTCTGTAGTGCCTTGCGGTCAGAGGCCGAGTAGTTGCCATACCAGCCAATGATGCAACTCGTCAGGGTGCTCTCGATGGTGCAGCTGTAGAACCTTTTGAGATCTGAGGACCCATGCCAAATCTTTTCAGTCTCCTGAGGGGGAAAATATTTTTGTTGTGCCCTCTTCACGACTGCCTTGGTGTGCTTGGACCATGTCAGTTTGTTGGAGACTAAGGGACTAAGAATGTGCAAAGTGAGAAATGGTGGTAATGTAATAATGTAATTATGTCTATATTATGGCATGGGGAAAGCTGAGATATTGTATCAGTATAACTTCCGTCCCTATCTTCACCCAAATCTGGTCTTGAACTAGGGACCCTATGAACACAGCAACTGCCTCCCACGGAGCATCGTTACCTGTCGCTCAACAAAAGCCGCAGTGCAAGGGCAAGGGAATCAACTAGTTCAAGGTCTCAGCGCTAGTGATGTCAGCAATTGAACTGCCACTAGCGCACACAGCTAACTAGCTAGCCATTTCACACCGGTTACGTTATCACATGCAGTGCCTTCAGAAAGTATTCACACTCCTTGATTTTTTTTACACATTTTGTTGTGTTAAAGCCTGAATTTAAAATGGATTACATTTCTAAATGTTTACAAATTAATTGAAACTGAAAAGCTGAAATCTCTTGAGTCAATAAGTATTGAACCCATTTGTTATGGCAAGCCTAAATAAGTTCAGGAGTAAAAATGTGCTTAACAAGTCACATAATAAGTTGCATGGACTCACTCTGTGTGCAATAATAGTGTTTAACATGATTGTTGAATTACTACCTCATCTCTGTATGCCACGCATACAATTATCTGTCTTCTGTAAGGTCCCTCAGTCAAGCAGTGAATTTCAAACACAGATTCAACCACAAAGACCAGGGAGGTTTTCCAATGCCTTGCAAAGGTGCCCTATTGGTAATAAAAAATAAAAAATAATTATTATATCCCTTTGAGCATGGTGAAGTTATGAATTACACTTTGGATGGTATATCAATACACCCAGTCACTACAAAGAAACAGGTGTCCTTCCTAACTCAGTTGCCGGAGAGGAAGGAAACCGCTCAGGGATTTCACCCCAATGGTGACTTTAAAACAGTCACAGAGTTTAATGACTGTGATAGGAGAAAACTAAGGATGGATCAACAACATTGTAGTTACTCCACAATACTAACCTAATTGACAGAGTGAAAATAAGGAAGCTTGTACAGAATAAAAATATTCCAAAACGTGCATCCTGTTTGCAACAAGGCACTAAAGCACGGCTCTCCAACCGTGTTTCTGGAGAGCTACTGTCCTGTAGGTTTTAACTTTAACCCTAATTTAGCCCACCTGATTCTAATATTTATCTTCAACTGGGGTTGGAGTGAAAACCTACGGGAGGGTAGCTCTCCAGGAACAGGGTTGTAAAACAGTAAAGTAATACACAGGGTTGCAAAACACTAAAACACTAAAGTAATATTGCAAAACATTTGGCAAAACAATTATGTTTTTGTCCTGAATACAAAGTGTTATGTTTTGGGCAAATCAAATACAACACATTACTGAGTACCACTTTCCATATTAATTTCATATTTTCATGTTATGGGTATGCTTGTAATCGTTAAGGACTGGGAAGTTTTTCAGGATAAAAAAGAAACGTATTGGAACTAAACGCAGGCAAAATTCTAGTGGAAAACGTGATTCAGTCTGCTTTCCACCAGACACTGGGAGATGAATTCACCTTTCAGCAGGACAATAACCTAAAGAACAAGTCCAAATATTCACTGGATTTGCTTACCAAGATGATATTGAATGTTCCTCTGAGTGGCCTAGTTACAGTTTTAACTAAAATCGTCTTGAAAATCTATGACAAGACTTGAAAATGGCTGTCTAGCAATGATCAACAACCAACTTGACAGAGCTTGAAAAAAATGTACAAGAATAATGTGCAAATATTGTAAGATCCTGGTGTATAAAGCTCTTAGAGGCTTACCCAGAAAGACACAGCTGGAATCGCTGCCAAAAGTGATTTTAACATGTATTGACTCAGGGGTTTGAATACTTATCTAATCAAGATATATTTGTCATTTATTTTTTATTCATATTTAACAAACTTTAGAATTTTTCTTCCACTTCGACATTACAGAGTATTTTGTGTAGATCGTTTTTTTTGTGACAAAAGGGCTGAGGGAATATGGCTAGTATGTGGTTACTAATGTGTAAAGATTGGTTTCGTTGGACCCTACCTGAGACTTCCTACATTCAAGGTTTCTGCTCTCAATCTACTTCTACTTAATTACAGTTTCACAATCATGAAAGTTGCTCCTAACCTCATCTCAGCTTCCATGTCTCTTTGTGTTTGTAGAATATCCGTGATCGGACTTCCATCATCAAGAAAGATCTTGGCCTTACGACGAAAGCCGGGGCACTGAAGGAAAATGTAAAGAAGAATCGTTACAAAGACATTTTACCATGTAAGCACAATGATGGAGACTTAAAAAACGTTAGTGGTTTTTACTCTAATTGAAAATTAGATTCTTGCTTAATATTAAACTTATCTGAACAAAAACTCATATAATTTTATATAGATGACCAGACCCGTGTTCCCCTATCTCTACTGACGAATGACAATGATTCTGACTATATCAACGCCAGCTTCATTAAAGTACGGTATTGCCCTCTCTCATTCAGCAAGTCCTATTGCATTTCATTCAGCTCGGTCTGAAGCTGATTATTCTGCAATATGTCGTCTGTCCTCTAGGGTGCAACAGAGACCAGAAAATACATAGCGACCCAAGGACCTCTGAGGCACACTTTGGTTGACTTCTGGCAAATGATTTGGCAGTATGATGTAAAGGTAAGGAAGATTGCATTCAGCTTTCCTATAAATGTAGTACAGCTTGCACAGTAGCTCTGTTGCACAGATGAAGAATGGGAAAATTGTCTCCAAATGTAATATTACCTCTATTCCTCTCCCTGTTTTAGGTCATAATCATGGCTTGCAGAGAAATTGAAATGGGAAAGGTAAATGCCCTTTTAGTCACATTTTAATAAAGTGGAAGTGTGAACATATTATTGTACTGTATCATTTATCAACTTTGGTGCTTCTGTCCACTTGACTCATAATGGTTGTTTTTTTTTCACTGTCTTTTTTTAGAAAAAGTGTGAGCGCTATTGGACAACTGTCAAGGAAACAACCCCCTTTGGTCCCTTTATTGTCTCAAATGTAAGTTTTTGTTGATATATCTTCATTATATTGTATACTGTGAAGATACACAGACCACAGAGAATTTCTAGCAGCATTGACACAACTTTCAGTTGATCCAGATTTATCTTCTTAGTTGTATTACTATTCAGGAGTAGTCCCAGACAGACGGGTTGCCTCCCACAATGTTACCAATATTCCAGCATGCACAGAGCGCTGTCCCACTAGGCACAGATGTCAATTTAATGTATATTTCACATTGGTTAAGTGACATATCATTGAAATTATTCAACCAGTGTTTGCCCAGTGGGGTTGTTTTTTAGTCTGGGTTTTCCGAGAATATTCATGAAGACTTCCCTTTTTACCCCACATCCAGTTCCTGTGTACTAAGTTTACTCAGTTTGGTTATTTCATGGCATATTGACCCACATGTTGTTGTCTGCATGAAATCACAGGCACCTGTTCCAGGAAACACTAGAACATTTTTAACTGAAATGTTATCATGTTTTTACAGCTTGAGGAATCCAACCCAAATGAGGAAGTAGTCTTGAGGACTCTGACTGTGAGATATCATAATGTAAGTGTCCAACTGTGAAAAGGGTATTATTTTGTGTTATTTTCCATCAGCAGTGCTAGTCAAAGAATTCTTCAATATCGTAGAAAAATAAATCAGTGTTATTTTCCAACAATCATTATCCACATTGGGTAATCTCACATTATGTGTTGGCATCCAGGAAGTTGAATGAGCGGGAGCCAGTGAAGTCATATGCAAACCATGTTTTCTGTTTGTCTAGGAAACACGGACTGTCTCTCAATTCCAATACACAGCTTGGCCTGATCATGACATTCCATACACAGCTGGAGGTATTTTAGAAATGATGGATATGGCTCGCAAAGCCCAGGGAAACAACGCTAGCCCTGTTCTCATCCACTGCAGGTCTGTTTGTCCCCTATACATGACATACAGCACAGCCCCTATGATTACTGTCTGCCCAGTGGACTTGTTGTGCTCCGAGAGGAAATTGTCATGCACAGAAACAGACTATGATCCATATGTCCATTAAAATTCATCAATGCATATCATTCAATGTTGTTTATCACAAGGCCACATGTACTCCTTGTGCTACATGCGTTTTAATGATGCCATTTAGATGGGCTCCTGAGTGGCGCAGAGGTCTAAGGCACTGCATCTCAGTGCCAGAGGCATCACTACAGACCCTGGTTCAATCCTGGGGTGTATCACTACCGGCCATTATAGGGCGGCGCACAATTGGCCCAGCGTCGTCTGGGTTTGGCCTGGGTAGGCCGTCATTGTATTTAAGAATTTGTTCTTAACTGACTTGCCTAGTTAAATAAAGATAAATTGAGATATGTTAAATATTCAGGACCTGATGGGGTCCACCGTGTCATATCCAGACTTGTGGACTTCTCAGGTAATGTTTAAGTATTATCAGAGACTGAATGGAGCAGGTCATGTATTTGGTTGTGTTTTGTATTTTCAGTGCTGGTTGTGGAAGAACAGGGGTGATTTGTGCCCTGGATTATGTTCATGATCTTCTTGTGACAAAGGTATTACTTATGTTCACTGCATTACATTGATGGCATCATTTAGGGAATTGGTTTTACAAGACCTTTGCAGACTGCAACTAAGAACAATAATACTTGTAAAAAAAATAATGTTGGTGGGTCTGAGTGTTTTGGCTAATGCATTCTCATATTTCTCCACCAGCAAATCAAAGGAGATTTCAATATCATGAAGATTGTAGTGGAACTAAGGAGACAGAGGCCATCAGCTGTTCAGACAAAGGTATTTTATTATCAGACAGAATTACATATGACAAATTGTGTTTATTTTCTGCAGGGTGTTATATATCATGCATTAAATACTGTAATTCTCTCCTGTGGAAATGATGTCTTCAATCATATTTTTTCCATCCTTCCACCCAGGAGCAGTATCAGTTTGTGTTTTCTGCCGTGGCTTACATGTTTGAGAAGGCTTTACGGTCACCTGAGAACAACTACCAGAATCTCACCAAGGTAAGACAGAAACAATTATCAGGTTTTTGTAATTGCTATCTCCAACCGACAGATGTCAGCCTTTCTAAAGGCAAAATACAACACAGTATTCAACACATGCCGTACTAGCATTCATGTTCAAGCAAGCTTTACTAGAACAATAAGACATGAGAGGGCATGTAGTATTATGGGGATTATTGGCACGTCTGTGTTGCGGTCAGATGCTGCGTTTACACAGGCAGCCCAATTCAGATCTTTTGCTCGGTCAGATCAGATCTTTTGCCAATAATTGGGCAAAAGATCAGAATTGGGCTGCGTGCTCACAATATGTCAGTTTGTCTGTTATTAAAAATAGTAACTAACAAAGGCCCTGTCTTTTCCTTGTGTCATCCATTTAATCTGATCATATTATACTTCCATCTGATATTTCAATGTGATGAGTGGAGTAAAAATAACCTAAAAAAATGTTCCGCAGGAAACCAGCCATCACGCTTCCTCTCTATGCAAATATTGGCACATAGAAGATGATTGTTCACACATTTTCATACAGAGCCTGAACTTTAGAGACACAGTCCTATACCTCTCTGGTCCTAAACGGCTTATTTTGTTGTTACTAGAGCAACCAACCTCTCTATGATGACGTTGAGTTTGTGAAGACCTCTCCACCGATAACATCAGCCATCGCTCAGCCACTTGAAAAAAGGTAGGAGCGAGTATTCTTTCTTTGTTCAGTCTGATGTGTGATGTGCATCGACATACACACAATAACAACAGTTTCTGACTTTAATAAGCAGCCTGAGATAATGGTATACCACAGTAAGGTGCTTCGATACAATGTGGAGATGTTGACTTTCAGTTTGAGAGAGCGAGAAAGAGAGGGAGAGAGAGAGAGAGAGAGAGAGAGAGACAGAGGCAGATAGAGAGAGAGAGAGAGAGAGAGAGAAAGACACTTAGGGAGCTTCCTGTTTTGCACAAGTGATTCTATTGTCATCTATTTCAGTTGGCTGTACAACAGGGTTTTGTGTTTGTTGGGTGTGTAGTTTTAGTGTACATAAGCTTATCAATACCAAGTCATTTATTCATATTTTAATTGATTGATTAAGTAGACTATTACATAATACAGTAGATATGATATGTACCTGCCTTGACAATCAAGAAAACACTATTAAAGTTGCAGTATGTAACTGTTGGGTCAAATATACACTACCGTTTAAAAGTTTGGGGTCACTTAGAAATGTCCTTGTTTTGAAAGAAAGGCTCATTTTTTGTCCATTAAAATCACATCAAATTGATCAGAAATACAGTGTAGACATTGTTAATGTTGTAAATTACTATTGTAGCTGGAAATGGCAGATTTTTTATGGAATATCTTCATAGGCGTACAGACGGCCATTATCAGCAACCATATATTTCAAGCAGTTTAGTGCAATGATTCAATGACACTATACTGTCACGACTTCCGCCGAGGTTGGTCCCTCTCCTTGTTCGGGCGGCGGTCGACGTCACCGGCCTTCTAGCCATCGCCGATCCACTTTTCATTTTCCATTTGTTTTGTCTTTGTTTTACACACCTGGTTTCAATCCCCCAATCACTTGTTCATTATTTAACCCTCTGTTCCCCCATGGTTGTTTGTGAGTGATTGTTTTTTGTATTGCGGTCTGTATTTGTGGCCTTGTATTTATTAACGTGTTTGTTATTTTTATTGAGTAAAATTGCGACATTACTCATATCTGCTGTCCTGTGCCTGACTCTTCTACACCAGCTACACACAGACGCATTACATATACTTGCTTGTTTTGTCACAGAAACTGAAATTAAGCTAGTTTTAGCAACCAGGAAATGGCTGAGCGATTGCTGCATAGTGCACCTTTAATATTGCTAAATGTACAATATATTCAAATACAGTGTTGTCGTACACGTTGAAGATCGTGAAGTGAAAAGGAATTTAAGCTAGTTATTGTTAGTTACATTTTACAGAACTTTAGGGAAACATGATTCATGAATCAGAAGGATTTCACCATTCCTGTACTACTAAACATTCATCATGCTGCAGAGGAAGTGGCACATTGGGCTGTTAAACATCACTTTCACATCCTCTTTCCTCCCTCCCAGATGTTCAACTGTTACCAAGAACCCGTCAGCTCGTATCACAGGCTTAAACACAAATTATCTATATCTCTGTTAACATGGTCAAAGAGTCAGTAGGAAATCAGTATTGTAACATTGATTAAAAATGTCAATCTTATTTTCTATACCGATATACTAATGGTAAAAATCCACTGTGGAAGCCCCAGAAAGAAAACAGACTAGATAATGAAAATTCAGTCATATGTATAATAGTTATGGCCATCTAGTGTGTAGAGCAGAAACAATAAGGCCACATTTGTACTTTTAGCTTCTCACTGTTGATGGAATTATGGATGTCTACTCCTCTTTAGAAATTCTAGTGTGCAGCCCAGAGCGCCTCAACTGTGCCAGCAGAATATGGATGACACCTATGCTGTGGTCAACAAGTCCAAACAGCTTCCGTCACCAGCCTCTTCCTCAACTCTTCCGGCCGCTCTCCATCACTATGACAACGCAGAGCTGAGCACCCTGAAATGCCCCGCCACTGCTCTCTACAGCACGGTTAAGCCCAAGAGCAGGTGTCCTCCAGCCAATCCACCTCCAGCAGCCTCACCCATATATGACACAGCTAAACCAGCCAATCACAGGCTAGCTGAGGCCACGTTAGGGAAGGAACAGAGTGGCTATGAACAGGTCACAGGTGAGAGCATTTTAGGGAGACCAATGTGAGGCCAGCTCTGATTTTGTTTTAGTCATTATGCCCTGCAAAGAATATCCAGTCTTTTAGAAGAGCACTGTAATCTAGATCTAGTAACCTCAGTCCAATAGTGTGAAACTGGAGAAATTGTGTAATGTTTATTTACGAGGGCGTACACTGTCATTTTAAGTAATAAATCAATGCGAAAAGTAATTTGAGTCCTACATTGACCACAAAGGAGCAATATTTGTTTTCCATCTTCATTCAGTTTCTTGACAGTAACAATTCCTTGACAGCCATATTGAGCTGTTTATGTGGGAAATGTTTTACTGATTCTTACTGTTTGCTTTTCTCTAGCTGAGCATCATTCCTCGACGGGAGATGACTATGAATATGTCTCAAATCCCATCAAAGACCTGACCAACAGCTGTACTCCTGGTAGCATGGGTGAATATCTGCTTGTGTTTGTGATACTGTTATCCAATGCCATTTTACTGTTACTATCCCATGCCAGTATAGCTACCCAATGTAAAATCCATTTCCTCAGAATCTCATGATAATTGTGACTGGATGTCAAAACAAGGCTATGTAAACTGTTGAATGTACTTGCAGGTGCCTTCAACTAATCCCAAACACATTTCTCAACTGTTCCTCAGGCTTCAACTGTCGCATTAAGAAACCCAAAGGGCCTCGGGATACCCCAGCAGACTGGAGTCATGTGGAGAGATGATACAGCAGCCATATACCAGTTTATTCAACGTTTTACATGTTTTAGAAGCAGTGGGAATGGGCTCTTTCATAGAGGTTTTTAACTTGCTGTGAACACCTCTATGGGATCTTTCTTTTATAACCCGTTTGAGTTGGTATATTTTTCAGATCATTTGTACCACTTCTTTATTTATTGTGATTGATATTACTGATGAAAAAAATAATATATATTATGAAACATCTTTCCATTCTGAGACAGGTATTGTTTTTGGATACTACACAGGTTTTGGATCCTAACCTAAGGTTCTTCAGCTGTCCCCATAGGAGAAGCCTTTAAAGAACCATTTTTGGTTCCAGGTAGAACCCTTTCCACAGAGGAACCCTGAAGGATTACACCTGTAACCAGAAATGATTCTTCAAAGAGTTATCCTATGGGGACAGTCGAAGAACCCTTTTGGATCTCTTTTCTTCTAAGAGTGTAATTACCAAATTGAAGTTCAAAGTGGTGCAATGGTGTGACGGTACTAACCAACAGGGGGCACTATAGTAACATGGGATAATGAGCTTGTCAAAATTAACGAAACAGGTATTGTAAAATGTTTTTTCACAGGTATTTATTTGATGTCTACTCATTTCTGGTGACAAGGACTTACAATAAATCTTTGTATTAGGCCTGCTTACTTACCACAGTCATTGCAGCATACATGTAGATACAACAAATGTTCTGGTGATCACATTAAAAACAATGTGCTTTACTTGAAAGCACTTTGCTGAACATTCTGTGCTGAACATTCTGTGCTGAACATTCTGTGCTGAACATTCTGTGCTGGAAATACCAGCTTTGAAGATTGACCTCTGACGTCTGTGGCTATGCTGATATTGTGTTTCAGTCACGGAAATCAATCGAAACACAACTTCTTACACTCTGAAATGAACATCTGTGTATCTGCCAGATACCAAGCTGATACTCTGTCTGCAAAAAGCAACAACAAAAAACGGAGAGAAGTCTCTCTGGAGATTAAGTCAGCAATGCACTTAAATATCTAACATTGTAGTCTACGTTTTTGTTTACCTTTATTTAACTAGGCAAGTCAGTTAAGAACAAATTCTTATTTACAATGACGGCCTACACAAGCCAAACCCGGATGACGCTGGACCAATTGTGCGCCGCCCTATGGGACTCCTAATCACGGCCGGTTGTGATACAGCCTGGATTCAAACCAGTGTCTGTAGTGACACCTCTAGCACTAAGATGCAGTGCCTTAGACCTCTGTGCCACTCAGGAGTTTAAATGTGTGGTCTTATGTCATGTTCCTATAGAAAGTTGCCCATAAGAAAACAATGTTTAACCCAGCCGTGGAGACCCAACGCTGGGACGAGCGTGTGTGATAGACACTTGAGGGGGTGTTGGTAATGGCCACTCTGTGTTCTAGTTGGCAGTGCATGTGGGATGTCAAGGGTTTAAACTCGGCTGGATGGCTAATCCCATTCAACAGATGCTAATGTGAAAAGACAATCTAATGACCTGTACCATGGCTTCTCAACCCAAGCCTCCAGCTATCTCATAGCAACCCTTCACCCAGATTTAGCCACCACACACACACACACACACACACACACAAACACACAAACACACACACATTAAAATGCACTAAAGCAAATCAATATTTTGACCTTTTTTCATCATTATTTGCTGCTGTGTCTGATGTATTGACTGGTGATATTAAATCTCCCTTTAGGGGATCAATAGAAACCTTACCTTATTATAACGTCATGAAAATGAATCAGAACAAAATGAGCCTCTACAAATTATAGTAACTGTCATACTGAGTGGGACGTATTTAATACATCAGACTAAGAAAAGTAGATACAGATGTAGGATCTTAATTTGATCACTCTTTTGTTGCTGAGTATTTTCCTGCACCAAAATGCAGATGACCTTTGTGATTTACATACATTCCCTGAAAACCCACACTAACACATGGTTGCATTAACAGTATTTAACTTTTTATGTAGCCTATACTTTTGGCCAGCTAATAGCCTTACCACCAATCAAGCAACATTATGGACGAAACGTTAAAATCCGTTTGCTACAAGATTGTTTTGCTGTGACGATATAGGTCATATTAAGATCCTACATATGTATCTGGGTAGCATTACATTAAAATGTCACATTTTTTTGGTATTTTTTAGCTATTTAGAATGGATGTTTCAGAAGTTTGTTAATGTTTCCGGAGAGTACAACACAGAGAAAGTGTAAATACCACCCTCTTAGGACACAATTGTTTCTCGTTATAACCAAAAAGTGTTAACAATAGTCTGGGGCCATTGTGTAAGCTCCAGACATATTAGGAGGAAGCATTTGGAAATTGATCCTGATCTGTTTAGTCTTTTTACGAGCAAAAAAAGTATTGATTGGTCGATACCTTGCATCTGATTTCATTTCCCATCTGTTTTCTTGCTGAAATTACCATTCATTACATTCAGGCAAATATATTTTACAGTAAGACCTTTGCTATCTTCCAGATCAAATATCAAGGAAAGAAATCCATATATGAATAAAGAAAAAGAACATTCTGTGTGAAATGAGTATAAGGGAGAGGGAGGGTTAAGATTCCAAGATGAGCCCAGGCCTTTGTGACTAGGTGTGTTGGTATTGATTGAATAGGGCAAGTTTTGGATGTATCTTGCTCTGAGCTGCAGACGGTTAGAGCCAGAAGAAGTGAAGTAGGGGGGTGCAGGAGTGAAAGGGAGTTAGTTTGGACTGGTGTCAAAAGGTCTGTAAGACAGGAAGGAGGGAGGGGTAGAGGCTGGTTTTAATTAAAGACCTGGCAGGACTGGACGCTCAGTAGTTTGACTCTGGTGAAAAGAGGCGAAAGTTCAATAGCTGTAATGTAATCCACCTAATTACATGTATTATTTATTTTACATTATGACACTTCCAAACCAACAGAAAGTCCACTGGATTACGCCATAGCGATGGAATGTGCCGTGAGTGACAGTGCACCTTTAAGGATTTTCAGGATCTGGGCATTCTGTAGCATTCTCAGAATAACTCTGAGATAAAACATTGTCCAAGGAATGAAACACATTTATAAAGAGTAAACACAGAAGATAAATATTTGGTAACTTTTTGAACGAGTATGCTAGGCCTCCCTTTCTGTTGTCTCCGTGTTCACTGACTCACTCCTCTCTGTCTCAATGTTTTCCTGTCTCAGGGCCTTTGTCAGTTCTCTCTAGCCTTCAAACTGTAATCTAAAATGTGTCACCATCCCTGGATGTGTTTTTTTTCATTATTCAATTGATATGGGATTAAGGAAAATGACATTTTAGAGCCGAGGAGTAACTGATTCACTCCTCTTCAGTTTGAGAATGCCTATGAGTTGGCCTCTCTGGGGCAAAGAGCTGGTGTGTAGGAGGTTTGGGAATGTACTTTGATTACAGCAAAGGATGCTGGTAGAGCAGGCAGGACCTGTGGTTACAGTGGATTATACTCCCGCTGAAATGTGTACATACTGTGCTCTGCCCTGCCTCACTCCCCCATCTCTCTCTCTCACTCTCTCTCTCTCTGATATCTCTCTCTGTCCATCATTCTCTCTCTTCAACCACAAAGTACAGCTCTTTCTGTAGCTGAAGCAGAGGGGTGGCACAGAGAGCTGGAACGGGGTGAGTGTGCTGCGTGGCAGTGGCTTTGTGGATGCAGCTTCAAGACTTGGGCTGTTGGCTCAAAGAGTGGAAAGGAGACCACAGGCATGATTTGGATTTCAAGTGGAAAGGCCTGTGTATCAGTGAACGACAGCTGCTTACCAAATTGCCACTCACTTAATACCATCCATTACCTACTGTCCAATACCTATGACATGACGCCCTGAGCACAGACAATCTGTATTGAACGATCACCATACATAGGTATGAGTGGGTTGCAAAATCCCGGGAACTTTCAATAAATTCCCTGGTTTCTGGATTTCCTGCTTATTCCCTTCTTATTCTGGGGATCCTCCAACTGGGATTTCAGGAAAACCAGGAAATTCTGAAACCCTATGTATAACTATACATTATTATACCTCCATTATGATCTCTATAGCAACAATACATCTGTGTTTTCTGCAACAACAATACTCCATTTGTTGAGCCGTTGTTTATCGTTGGCTCTAGCCTATTAGCATTCCCAATATCACTGTAGATACTGCTGTATTTACTGTAGATCACAGATCACAGATGGCACCTTAACTGGGGAGGACGGCTCATAGTAATGGCTGGAACAGAATAAATGGAATGCTATCAGAACACATCAAACACGTGGTTTCCATCTTCGATACCATTCCATTCACGCCATCCTCCCCTCAGCAGCCTCCTGTGCTGTAGATTCTTTTGGCATCTCGGGTTATGAGTTTGACTCAATATATTGCCACAAGTAATTTCTTGTCATTCGAGTAGCAAAACGCATGGATAACTTTGCCAGACATATATACAGAGTTTAGTGGGAACTGAAAAGTAATCCCCCCCCCCCCCCCCCCCCCCCCGAATATCCAACAAACTGGAATAGTGTGAATACTGCTGTTGGGACACAGCACAAATAATTGTTGCTTAGCAACTGTTTCAGCTCCACTTGAAAGTTTTCTTGTTTTTTTTTGCAATAAGATTTAAACTTTAGTGAACTGCAGTTATGAGACACAGTGCACTACGCTTGTATTTATTTATTACTGTGCATCGTCACACTTGATAAGTGTTTTCTCATGTTACATTTTAAGTTTGAGTTTGAGATCAGTTGTTTTCCATTACAAACTCAGGCAAACAAACACATTCGAAAGAAAATGAGCACATAAACCACTACAGGAAAGGCCCCAAAAATATGCCTGTTCGATGTACAGGACTACTGGCTTGGTTTTAACGAGACCTTTCATGAGATACAGGCTCAACCAGTCAAATTGTTCCCTCTCCACCTCGCTGTGGTTCGGGGAGGAGGAGGGGGCTCTCTGTGGTCTGGACCCTCTAAACTACACACATGATTTCACTAACAGCTGTAGTGGCTTATTGAGGCCAGATGTGAGGCTCATGAGACTGAAGCTGCAGCGTTGGGGAAAGAGCAGCCTGGGGACAGGCCTAAGCACTCAGAAGTCAATAGAGAGGGGCATTGTCATGCATGCTGCAACACTTTTTATGGTGACTTGAGCAAATTAACAGGGAGTAGGCATCAATTTACACGTAGATTCCCCCGTAATAGTAAAATGTTTTGTTTGCCAAGTCTCTCTCTGTCTGTGTGTGTGTGTGTGTGTGTGTGTGTGTGTGTGTGTGTGTGTGTGTGTGTGTGTGTGCGTGCGTGCGTGCGTGCGTGCGTGCGTGCGTGCGTGCCATGAACATTTCCAACTTGACTTGTTTTACAAAGAAAAACAACAGGGGAATGCTGATTTCTGTTTGATCCCTGGAAATGCCCATTAACGATTTTGGATGTAAAAATATGATGTGAGAGTTGAACTCGGCAGAGCAGTTTGGAACTCTCTTTCTTATTTGTCTATTAACTAATTTACTGCCTGGTGATGTCAGGCAGGCAAAAACTCCAGGCAAAAATTTCAGGCAGTCTTTTCAAACAGCTCTTACACTAACAGCTCTGACATTAATTTTCACAATTTCACAGTATTATTCCAACATCATAGTGTGGAAATATAAAACACAGGGCCTTTAAGACATGTCTCAAGACGTTTTGAGACACAGGTGATGGCTGGGTATGTAGGTTGGCTTCTGTACCAGCATAATGCTTTAAAATGATATTCTAGTACAGCTGAAGGTTTTGGCAAAGACAGAGAAGAGCTGAGGATGTCTGTTTCACTCAGTGACCATTTTTTTATTGATTAAATAATCCAAACACATTCTGTCAGCACAAGAAGAATGTTGTCTTACCCTGGAGACATTTGACTATCTGCTATGACTGAGTGTGCAAAGCTGTCATCAAGGCAAAGGGTGGCTACTTGGAAGAATCTAAAAATGTTAAATATATTTTTATTTGTTTAACACTTTTTTGGTTACTACATGATTCCATATGTGTTATTTCATAGTTTTGATGTCTTCACTATTATTCTAACTATTATTCTACAATGTAGAAAATAGTAAAAAAATAAAGAAAACCCCGTGAATGAGTAGGTGTGTCCAAACTTTTGACTGGTACTGTATATATTAACTAATTTGTTTGATTTTTACACTCCTATAGCCACTGGGGGGCAGTGGTGGCTTCTATGGGGTAGAGTGCAGTTTCAACCACATCACTCAAACAGAGGCAGCCTCTCAGGCTGACTGACTGACTGACTACAACACAGGCTAATGTTTAACACTGGCCATAATGTTTCCAACCTCTGAAATTGCCGTCATAATTTCTAATATCAAAGGCTGAATTGAAAATATTAATGGCTGCTTAAATTATTTATTGATATTGAGGTTAATGAAGTTTAAATGCAGCAATCATAACAATATAAACTATATTTACAAAAGTATGTGGACACGCCTTCAAATTAGTGGATTCGGCTATTCCAGCCACACCCGTTGCTGACAGGTGTATTAAATTGAGCACACACCCATGCAATCTCCATAGACAAACATTGGCAGTAGGATGGCCATACTGAAGAGCTCAGTGACTTTCAACGTGACACCGTCATAGAATGCCACCTTTCCAACAAGTCAGTTCGTAAAATTTCTGCCCTGCTAGAACTGCCCCGGTCAACTTTAATTGCTGTTATTGTGAAGTAGGAGCAACAACAGCTCAGTCACAAAGTGGTAGGCCACACAAGCTCACAGAGCGGGACCACCGAGTGCTGAAGCGCATAGCAGTTGCAACACTCCCTACCAAGTTCCAATCTGCCTCTGGAAGCAACGTCAGCACAATAACTGTTAATCGAGAGCTTCATGAAATGGGTTTCCATGGCCGAGCAGCCGCAGACAAGCCTAAGATCACTATGCACAATGCCAAGCGTCGGCTGGAGTGGTGTAAAGCTCACCACCATTGAACTCTGTAGCAGTTAAAACGCATTCTCTGGCGTGATGAATCACACTTCACGATCTTTGTAGTCTGACGGACGAATCTGGCTTTAGCGGATGCCAGGAGAACGCTGTTGTCCACAGACTTTTGGTCATTTAGTGTATCTGTGTGTAACACTCACGACATGTCTGTCTCTAATACACCCTGGCTCCACTCCAACCCCATGAGAAGGCAGGACCCATAGGGGACTACTGCTTCTGAACTGCACGCTCGTGAAATTGCCTGAGTCTAATAATGTACAGTATGCAATCTAATTAATAAGGATACTTCCAGGGAGAACCTGACATCATCACAAATGACAGACTCCACCTAGAGGCTATTTCATTCTATCAAATGGTAAATTAATATTACAGAACTGGACTGAGACCATATCCGGCACTATAAAGACCTTATACCGTAGCCCTGTATGGAAAATGCCTCCCAATATCATTCTGGTTTCCATTTTTGTGACTGGCATGTTATCATTGTCCCATGATGATAGTACTGCCCGCTTTGTAGACTGATATAAGGATATTCATTTTTGAATTGCTTAGATCTTTGGAACCACAACAATTAGGATTGCAACATTTCTGAAGCATACAACAAATTCGCTGTTGATTTAATAAAAGTTACAAAAATTTTGCGACCATAATTCTAGTAGTTCCGACCCATCTTGGAAGAACACCCGACAGCAAATATGGTTGGAGGGTGGCTCCAGTAAAGATGCTGGGGTACCTGTGATGAGGGTTTTGTTGTTCAAAGGAAACCATATGGACGTTTCATCTACACCAGGGGGTTCATGGTCCTGTATTTCCTCTGCTCACATCTCCCAGCCTTCGGCAGGGGCCTCTCCTCTGAAAGCACAGTGTGGTCGAGGATCTTAGAAGGAAGTTCTGTCTTCCTCAAGTGGCTTCAATTAGAGACAGTCACAATTACAGAGGGAGGGAGTACAAGTGGTCAAACCTGCCAAGCTCAAACTCCAACTGGATTACAGGGACAGAGACATGGAGGCTACCACAGCGAGCTAGGCTACTTGGTGATTCCTAACCCACCCAACCAAGGGTTATTTTAGGAACTCTCCGGTTTCCGTGTCTGGACTGATCTAATTTCACTCCGTTCAACCCAATGACTGTGATTCAACCTCTTCAGACTAGAATACCATACTGCCGTAGGATGCAAATGTTTGTTTTGTATGGTTTCATTTCCAAGGCCTCATGAAGGCCCATATATGTTGATAAATACAAATGCTTTCAACACTATTAATTTATACCACAACAAAGAGCACTATAGTTTGTGGTGATTTGTATTCTGCTTTAGCTGAATTGTCTTTACTGCACTGGGGGATTGCATGTGTCATTCCTCCTAAACTGGCTATTACTTGACACATGATTTGAATAAGTGTATTGCTTTGCTCATTGCTGGTGGATGGCATGAAACCACATCCCTGATGAATGACAGACATCGTTGGTAGATTATGACTCCCAATAAGGTGCATATTGCAGCTTTAGAATAAGTTAATATTGAATGTCTTATATATTTACACTGTTCAGAGCAAACGCTAGTCTAAAGTAATTTTATATTTCAGTGTATTTCTGCATGTTTACAATATAGTGAACAACTTGCTTACAGTGACCTAAGACACTGTTTTGATATTGTCCCCAAGCGATCCTGTCTCTTGTTTTTGAAATGTCTGTTTTTACAATATCAAACTACATATCCTTTAATATTGTGTTTTTATATTGAGGAATAAACATTAGGTTTATGAAATTGTAACCTACTTATTTTTGTCTTAATAAGAACATCTATAACTTCTCAGGTTATGACTTCAAGGAACTCTCTCTGTTCTTCATGAAAATAAATATGTCAACCATATTACCAATTCTTTTTTTACTGCGAATAGTGGCAGATCTATAACGTTAATTCAGATCTCTTACAACGGGAAGGTGTGCGTTTTATAAACGTTTATAACTGTTTTATTGCATGTTTTAATAACAAAGTAACGATTATGTCCACGTGAAGGAGTTTCGATTTTTTAATTTTTTATTCTGCAACATATTTACCTTTCACATTTTCCTCTTCCTTATTTTGTATCAAACATCTCTATCCGCCTTGGAAATCCAGCCTTCTCACTAACATCTGGGTTTGGTAGAAAAATACTCGATTATGGGCGAGCCTGTTCCAACTGCTATTAGGGTAGATTTAAGCACATGCCAAATGTGATCATATATAATCATAATTCAAAGACACCGAAAGTGAAGACAAAATTGTATTGTAATTAAATCCATGTAATAATTCATTAGTAACTTAATGTAGCAATTCTATTTGATCTTATTCTATGGTTTAGTGAGCAATAATGAGTTTGAATCCCCTTGTTGAAAGTGGTACGTCCCATAAAGGGATCGCTACCCAGCCTTGCTCATCCAGGAGAAAATAAAACCGTTCCTAATGTGTAGAGAGTACCATGCGATTCAAGCGGTGAGTGCTCTGTTGGTTTACTTCGAGGATTTTGCGCAGAATTATAACTAATTAACTAATAATTATAGGCCTATATGATAAGCGCGGGGGAAAGAACTGCACGTGGTTGTGGATGTAACTGTTGCACTTTAAATACAGGTAGGTCCACGAGCCTGTGTTTCGTTACTGATCTCATTTTACGATGCTGCTGAAACATAGTGGCTAGTGTTTGAATCCGAAGCATGTTTTTTAAACCATGACTTGGCTTTATAAGACTTTTAAAACATCATGCAGTTTGTATACTGAAAGTGGCGATAACACATTCATAACCAATCGTCAGTAGGACTGCATGCTTTCGTTGTATCGTGCCTTTAGAAAGGATGCGTGAGGTCTTTGGCTGGATGTGTAAGCAGCATAGTGTGATCCACGGAGCCACCGCCGCTCCTTTCAGAACAAAGCCAAAGGGGCGTTAAAAACATTAGTTATCTGATGGAAAAACAGATCCATTTGCCTTGTGATCATTTCATTTAACATGTGAACGCCCTGGTCCTCATACATAGTTATTTTTCTTTTTCATTTACCAAACGAAACGTTAATTATATTCCTCCATGTGCATCTATCTGATAACATCATGGATATTTTCCTAGAGTTTATTAAACCAAAACACAGACAGTAGACTATCATGTAGTTTGATTGTCAACATTAACGTTTATCTTGGCGGACGAATGTTATCAAATTGCCTAAAATAATCTTTCAAGCAGGACCTAACGTTACCAATTGGATTACTCTGGCTGCTTCACGAACAGGGTGTATTCGGCTCCGGGTTGTTTTCACATTTCACGCTACCGTCTGACACATCTGTAACAGCTCCGGTGAAATATTGTCACGTGACCTCACGTTTTTATCAGAGAAATATGAATTAGAAACATGTTCCATTTTGTGAATAATTATCATGTAATAGTATACACATTTCTGGTGATGTCCTTCTCAGTAATTAAGACAACGGATTTCTTCATAACACAATTTCAAATCACGTAGCCTCCTTCATCCCTGTGGAGTACTGATGGTTTCATAAGGGAGGAAACTGCAGGTGATGCAGTGAGTATCTTCACAACAATGAAGAGTATAGCCAAAGTTGGCAACAATGATGTTTAAATAATAGGTTGAAGGGAGATTGCATTTAACACAGGGTCAACACAAAACATCTGTCTCTTGTCTGATGTCTGATGTTCGTCATCATGGCAGCATAATGCCCGTTTCCAGACTAATCACGATAGTTTGAGATTATTAGGGAAATAAACTAATGTAGGGACCACCTTTCACCCTCACTTAACCCTCCCCCATATGAATGAGGGATTTAGCCTATTCCCACAGGTTAAAGCACTAACGGCTGTAGCTACAACATTCATGAATGGGAAAATTGGGGGTGAAAAAAAGGCTCTGGAACCCCTAATACACTAGATTGCATACCTCAAAACCTATTGTCTCAACTATATCAGAGAGCAGATATGGCCAGCCAGGTCAGGCATGGGATCTTGAAATCACAGAAGCAAGATTCCACCCTGTATTTGTCATTGTATAAGCTTACAAAGGGGCATTAGAGTTTCGTGATATCATTGGCTGAGTAAGTGTCCAGGCTTAGTTGGTCAGGGACAGTCATAGACATCGGTAATCACTGAGCAATAGCTTCTGTCTGCAAGCCGTTTCTCAGTTTAATGTCATCCTCTCCATTGTCTGCTGCCGCTCTGCCATGGAGGTAACACACTTAGCTTTTATCTTTAATGACATCTTTCTGTCATTTTTTTCCTCGGCAGGTGATTTCTGTCCCCCTCTTCCCGAAGGTAATGGGGGAGGTTTTTAATGGATACACCCTCCAGACGAGGTTACATATGATAGGTTACATGTAGAGTAGAAACACATTGAGCGACCAAATGTGTTATAGCCACACTCACAATTTAACCTTGATTGTTAAATAAAGGTTAAAACATGTTTTATTATAATGTGAACACCACGTGTTGAGGCTCATGCTCACAGTAAGCTTTATCTTGGCAATTCTAATGGATAAAGTAATGGTACCCATTCATTAATTGTCTGACCAAATACCAAAGGGAAAATCCCAATGGGAACACACTCTGGTTTTCCATACCACTATCTGTGGCTGTGCAATGGAATATCCATTCATTACCCATGTTGTTCCTCAGCTCAATTTGTGGTACTGTTTAATAAGCTGTGTAATAAGCTAGTTAAGTTATGTGAGTGGTCTTTGGAGATCGGTTTGCAACGCCAGGATAGTTGGTTGGATTCCCGAGAACACCCATACTCTTTTGGATAAAAGTGTCTGCTAAATGGCATATATTACTATTTATTAATTATGGACAACATTGGGCCAGTGTCTCAGCCAGGAAGCCAGGTCTGGTGTAACAGTGGGAGAACAGAGTGGGAGAACAGAGTGGGAGAACACAGTGGGAGAACACAGTGGGAGAACAGAGTGGGAGAACACAGTGGGAGAACACAGTGGGAGAACACAGTGGGAGAACACAGTGGGAGAACACAGTGGGAGAACACAGTGGGAGAACAGAGTGGGAGAACAGTGGGAGAACACAGTGGGAGAACACAGTGGGAGAACAGAGTGGGAGAACACCGTGGGAGAACACAGTGGGAGAACACAGTGGGAGAACACAGTGGGAGAACACCGTGGGAGAACACCGTGGGAGAACAGAGTGGGAGAACACAGTGGGAGAACAGAGTGGGAGAACACAGTGGGAGAACACCGTGGGAGAACACCGTGGGAGAACAGAGTGGGAGAACAGAGTGGGAGAACACCGTGGGAGAACACCGTGGGAGAACACCGTGGGAGAACACCGTGGGAGAACACCGTGGGAGAACACAGGGAACTGCTGACCCTGGAATCATACAGAATGATAAACCGGACTAAAATAACAGGCAGAGGAAACAATCACATGACACTTTGAGTTCCTCTTTCCTCCTCTGTGATGGACTTAGCACCATTGAAATAACACCGTTCCAGAGCTTCACGGAAGCCAAAACCCAGAAAAGTCTAATTTAGATGTATTAATGTGGAATGTATGCCAAGGCTAGGTACAGACACAGATCTAGTCTTTAGTTTAGGTGGATGTTTTATCAATTCACCACATACTGTAAGTGCTAATGTACTTATTCTTAAAATAGATGCAAGCTCTATTCGTCCCAAAACATTTAAATTTTTATGGTAAAATATAACTTAATTATGAAAGGAAACATGTTGGTGTTCATGCCCCATCTGCAGTAAAAGGCAACATACCATTATGTGAACTAATGACAGTTGAGTAGGGGTGAGTGCCTTTGAAATGAAACTGTCAAATATTCTTGATTTTGGTCATCTGTACCCATGAGTGGACAGCATCTTCAATAAACAGAGCAATTCTTTTTTTTAATCAAGTGCTGTTGACCCTCATTAGAGAAGTACTGGTGACGAGAGTGGTATTTTCAGAGTCCTTGATTAGGTGAAATGGTGATTGCCCTGATTGCTTCTTTGAGTTCACGTTTCACAGACACTCGACAGACTCTTTCCATTCCTAACGGTTTATCTAACAACATGGCCGCCTCTCATCTCCTCCTTTAAAGGAGATTGTGTTTGATGACAGTCTGCAGCAACTAGTCAGTATTTGGGGGACCGAGTGGCGCAGTGGTCTAAGGCGTCACTACAGGCCCGGGTTCGATCCTGGGCTGTATCACAACCGGCTGTGATCGGGAGTCCCATAGAGCGGCCCAGCGCCGTCCGGGTTAGGCTAGGGTTTGGCCGGGGTAAGCCGTCATTGTAAAAAATAATTTGTTCTTAACTGACTTGCCTAGTTAAATAAAGGTTCAATAAATAACAACTTTTTTTTCAAGGATTATTCTGATTCATCCCATCCATCTTTCATTTGATCCAACTACACTAGCAGCTGGTTGTTAATGTACATAATGGTGTAATAATGTACATAATGGTGTAATAATGTACATAATGGTGTAATGGAGAAAGTGAGGAGTTGGGCTGAGGCTTGAAATTGCATAACCTGAATGCGCTTGTTAATTTTTATTAAGTAATCAGAAGATTGCCAAATAATATTGGGTGTGTGATCTGTCCCGTAATGGTTTAGATGTCACAACCAAAACAAAGCCATTGGTAGGTATGGAGTAATAGCCTAGTGAAGCTATCACTTATTACATATCGCATCACATACCCTAGGCTATGCTCCACACTAGTAAGACTTCAACTAAACCTTATCTCTGTCAAATGAGCTTGCTCTCGGGTGGTTAGGGGTTTCACCATATATGCGTACATGGACACACACACACACACACACACACACGCACACACGCACACACACACACACACGCACACACGCACACACACACACACACACTCCCTCTCTCTCTACTGTAAAGATTATTGAAAGAACTTGAGCCTGTAAAACCTGTAATTATTCTCAGTGTTCGGGCAGGCAGGTCTTATTTCCCGCTGAGGTTTCAAATGTTAGTTACAGTTGTTATTTAAGTCAATCATTAGAGTCTCTGCTTTTTAATTCAGCTGCAGCACCATCTCTGCTTTACAATTCTGAAACTCCAGGTCAAGATGTTTTGCTAAGGAATTCAGCTTTTACAGGCACCAGTCAGTGCTCCTCTCTGTGGTAATGAAATCATTGTGACTGCTGCTCAATAGTATTCACAAGTCAGGAAATGTACTACAATACAGCATTGTATTTCAATGGGCAATGACTGGGGGGTTTGCGCTGAATTTAAAGGGGGCAAGTGGCCTCGCCTATTCTATTTCAGACCAATATGAGGGCTTTTTGGAGTCACAGACGTGTAAGGGAAGGGTGCATACGCTAGCTTCAGAATTGCTGTTGCTCGGTTTATTTTCCCTATCAATCCCTGAGCATTTTCACAGCCGATAGATATTTTGCATGCATTGAAACCTTGTACCATTTGTTCTGAAATTTAAAACAGATTTATCAAACAGCGGCTGCTAATGAGAACGTGTTGCGCTGATCTTTGCAGCCGTAATGATTCTATCAATTTGAGGTATTCATGAAGCATATTTCATTGTCATGAGTGGATGAAAGAAAGAAAAGCATGGGGAAATCTCTCTTTTCACACCAGACTATCACTGTCATTCTTGTCCAAGTTTATCCATTTAGACTTGTGAGCACAACTGAGTCATTTTCACAATAAGGGTAATCAGTTTTGATAAAAGTGCTATTTTGGCATGCATGCATTTGCGAAACAAAGGATTTGATATTCCCAACTGTTATTCAATGTGGCATAAAAAGGCATTAAAGGAGAGTACTGCCAGTAAAACTAAACTATATAATAAAACAAAATAAACAATGAGATGGATGATTGGATTTGTGATGACTTCCGTGTTTTCCTGCCCTCTCTGTGACTACTACGTGAAGACTCATAATCAGTGAGGTCAGAGACAACCTGACAAAGATACTTTTGTTATTACTGAAACTCACCAAACACTGTGGACACACTAAATGAGTTGACGGGCAGAATATCAAGCATCCCTCACGCAGAGAACAAGTAGTGCTTAGTAAGAGCTAGAGGTGTTGTCTGTCTCTGTCTGTCTCTGTCTAACTGTCTCTGTCTGACTGTCTCTGTCTGTCTGTCTGTCTCTGTTTGTCTGTCTCTGTCTGTCTGTCTCTGTCTAACTCTCTCTGTCTGACTGTCTCTGTCTGTCTGTCTGTCTGTCTCTGTTTGTCTGTCTCTGTTTGTCTGTCTGTCTGTCTGTCTGTCTGTCTGTGTGTCTGTCTCTCTCTGACTGTCTTTGTCTCTGTCTGTCTGTCTGTCTGTCTGTCTGTCTGTCTGTCTGTCTGTCTGTCTGTCTGTCTGTCTGTCTGTCTGTCTGTCTGTCTGTCTGTCTGTCTGTCTGTCTGTGTGCTGCTAATACCTGAAACCCCAAACTGTTGAAATGTGTCAGATGATTAAAGGCCCATTCTTCCTGTGTTCTTACTTCCTATCCCAGTCCTAGCCCAGGCTGTTGAGGTGTCATAAGGGTATTTTCCTATCCCAGTCCTAGCCCAGGCTGTTGAGGTGTCATAAGGGTATTTTCCTATCCCAGTCCTAGCCCAGGCTGTTGAGGTGTCATAAGGGTATTTTCCTATCCCAGTCCTAGCCCAGGCTGTTGAGGTACCATAAGGGTATTTTCCTATCCCAGTCCTAGCCCAGGCTGTTGAGGTGTCATAAGGGTATTTTCCTATCCCAGTCCTAGCCCAGGCTGTTGAGGTACCATAAGGGTATTTTCCTATCCCAGTCCTAGCCCAGGCTGTTGAGGTGCCATAAGGGTATTTTCCTATCCCAGTCCTAGCCCAGGCTGTTGAGGTACCATAAGGGTATTTTCCTATCCCAGTCCTAGCCCAGGCTGTTGAGGTGTCATAAGGGTATTTTCCTATCCCAGTCCTAGCCCAGGCTGTTGAGGTACCATAAGGGTCTTTTCCTATCCCAGTCCTAGCCCAGGCTGTTGAGGTACCATAAGGGTCTTTTCCTATCCCAGCCCAGGCTGTTGAGGTACCATAAGGGTATTTTCCTATCCCAGTCCTAGCCCAGGCTGTTGAGGTGCCATAAGAGTATTTTCCTATCCCAGTCCTAGCCCAGGCTGTTGAGGTGTCATAAGGGTATTTTCCTATCCCAGTCCTAGCCCAGGCTGTTGAGGTACCATAAGGGTCTTTTCCTATCCCAGTCCTAGCCCAGGCTGTTGAGGTACCATAAGGGTCTTTTCCTATCCCAGCCCAGGCTGTTGAGGTACCATAAGGGTCTTTTCCTATCCCAGTCCTAGCCCAGGCTGTTGAGGTGCCATAAGGGTCTTTTCCAATCCCAGTCCTAGCCCAGGCTGTTGAGGTACCATAAGGGTATTTTCCTATCCCAGTCCTAGCCCAGGCTGTTGAGGTACCATAAGGGTCTTTTCCTATCCCAGCCCAGGCTGTTGAGGTGTCATAAGGGTATTTTCCTATCCCAGTCCTAGCCCAGGCTGTTGAGGTACCATAAGGGTATTTTCCTATCCCAGCCCAGGCTGTTGAGGTGTCATAAGGGTATTTTCCTATCCCAGTCCTAGCCCAGGCTGTTGAGGTACCATAAGGGTCTTTTCCTATCCCAGTCCTAGCCCAGGCTGTTGAGGTACCATAAGGGTCTTTTCCTATCCCAGTCCTAGCCCAGGCTGTTGAGGCACCATAAGGGTCTTCTCCTATCCCAGCCCAGGCTGTTGAGGTGCCATAAGGGTCTTTTCCTATCCCAGTCCTAGCCCAGGCTGTTGAGGTACCATAAGGGTCTTTTCCTATCCCAGTCCTAGCCCAGGCTGTTGAGGCACCATAAGGGTCTTTTCCTATCCCAGCCCAGGCTGTTGAGGTACCATAAGGGTCTTTTCCTATCCCAGTCCTAGCCCAGGCTGTTGAGGTACCATAAGGGTCTTTTCCTATCCCAGTCCTAGCCCAGGCTGTTGAGGTACCATAAGGGTATTTTCCTATCCCAGTCCTAGCCCAGGCTGTTGAGGTACCATAAGGGTATTTTCCTATCCCAGTCCTAGCCCAGGCTGTTGAGGTACCATAAGGGTATTTTCTTATCCCAGCCCAGGCTGTTGAGGTGCCATAAGGGTCTTTTCCTATCCCAGTCCTAGCCCAGGCTGTTGAGGTGTCATAAGGGTATTTTCCTATCCCAGTCCTAGCCCAGGCTGTTGAGGTACCATAAGGGTATTTTCCTATCCCAGTCCTAGCCCAGGCTGTTGAGGTACCATAAGGGTCTTCTCCTATCCCAGCCCAGGCTGTTGAGGTGCCATAAGGGTCTTTTCCTATCCCAGTCCTAGCCCAGGCTGTTGAGGTGTCATAAGGGTATTTTCCTATCCCAGTCCTAGCCCAGGCTGTTGAGGTACCATAAGGGTCTTCTCCTATCCCAGCCCAGGCTGTTGAGGTGCCAAAAGGGTCTTTTCCTATCCCAGTCCTAGCCCAGGCTGTTGAGGTACCATAAGGGTCTTTTCCTATCCCAGTCCTAGCCCAGGCTGTTGAGGTACCATAAGGGTCTTCTCCTATCCCAGCCCAGGCTGTTGAGGTGCCATAAGGGTCTTTTCCTATCCCAGTCCTAGCCCAGGCTGTTGAGGTGCCATAAGGGTCTTTTCCTATCCCAGTCCTAGCCCAGGCTGTTGAGGTGCCATAAGGGTCTTCTCCTATCCCAGCCCAGGCTGTTGAGGTGCCATAAGGGTCTTTTCCTATCCCAGCCCAGGCTGTTGAGGTGCCATAAGGGTCTTTTCCTATCCCAGTCCTAGCCCAGGCTGTTGAGGTACCATAAGGGTATTTTCCTATCCCAGTCCTAGCCCAGGCTGTTGAGGTACCATAAGGGTATTTTCCTATCCCAGTCCTAGCCCAGGCTGTTGAGGTGCCATAAGGGTCTTTTCCTATCCCAGTCCTAGCCCAGGCTGTTGAGGTGTCATAAGGGTATTTTCCTATCCCAGTCCTAGCCCAGGCTGTTGAGGTACCATAAGGGTATTTTCCTATCCCAGTCCTAGCCCAGGCTGTTGAGGTACCATAAGGGTCTTCTCCTATCCCAGCCCAGGCTGTTGAGGTGCCATAAGGGTCTTTTCCTATCCCAGTCCTAGCCCAGGCTGTTGAGGTGTCATAAGGGTATTTTCCTATCCCAGTCCTAGCCCAGGCTGTTGAGGTACCATAAGGGTCTTCTCCTATCCCAGCCCAGGCTGTTGAGGTGCCAAAAGGGTATTTTCCTATCCCAGTCCTAGCCCAGGCTGTTGAGGTACCATAAGGGTCTTTTCCTATCCCAGTCCTAGCCCAGGCTGTTGAGGTACCATAAGGGTCTTCTCCTATCCCAGCCCAGGCTGTTGAGGTGCCATAAGGGTCTTTTCCTATCCCAGTCCTAGCCCAGGCTGTTGAGGTGCCATAAGGGTCTTTTCCTATCCCAGTCCTAGCCCAGGCTGTTGAGGTGCCATAAGGGTCTTCTCCTATCCCAGCCCAGGCTGTTGAGGTGCCATAAGGGTCTTTTCCTATCCCAGCCCAGGCTGTTGAGGTGCCATAAGGGTCTTTTCCTATCCCAGTCCTAGCCCAGGCTGTTGAGGTGCCATAAGGGTCTTCTCCTATCCCAGCCCAGGCTGTTGAGGTGCCATAAGGGTCTTTTCCTATCCCAGCCCAGGCTGTTGAGGTGCCATAAGGGTCTTTTCCTATCCCAGTCCTAGCCCAGGCTGTTGAGGTGCCATAAGGGTCTTTTCCTATCCCAGCCCAGGCTGTTGAGGTGCCATAAGGGTCTTTTCCTATCCCAGTCCTAGCCCAGGCTGTTGAGGTACCATAAGGGTATTTTCCTATCCCAGTCCTAGCCCAGGCTGTTGAGGTACCATAAGGGTATTTTCCTATCCCAGTCCTAGCCCAGGCTGTTGAGGTGTCATAAGGGTATTTTCCTATCCCAGTCCTAGCCCAGGCTGTTGAGGTACCATAAGGGTCTTTTCCTATCCCAGCCCAGGCTGTTGAGGTACCATAAGGGTCTTTTCCTATCCCAGTCCTAGCCCAGGCTGTTGAGGTACCATAAGGGTATTTTCCTATCCCAGTCCTAGCCCAGGCTGTTGAGGTGCCATAAGGGTATTTTCCTATCCCAGCCCAGGCTGTTGAGGTGCCATAAGGGTATTTTCCTATCCTAGCCCAGGCTGTTGAGGTGCCATAAGGGCATCTTTCATTCCAGAAGCTCTGACCAGTGGGGGGGCATGAGCAGTGGAGCGATATCTGATCCTCTGACCACTATAGCATTATCCTGTGGTCTGTTACTAATATGTCGCAGCGCATCCTAATTTTCCCCTGTTTGTTTGTATATCTTCTGTTGTTGTCATGTTCTCTTTTCCTAGTAGCAATACTTCCTAATTAACAAATGTGCTCGGGATTAGTGTTAGTGATGGCTATAAAGGTTTATTAGCAATCCATTGAGTGAAGGTAGTGGGACAGACAAGCCCTGGCACCAGCCCTACAATCAATACACTCCCCCAAACCTCCCTCACACACACACAGCTGTGTCAGTGGCTGACTTGCACATTTAGTCATTAATATCTCAAAATCGACTACAGTCAGGAGTTGGTGGTGGGGGAGGGAGGGGGGGACACTGAAAAGTGATGAAAATTGAATGAGATTTTTCTCCATCTACTTTGAGGGGACACTACTTACTCATGTATTCAATACTGCAATCCATCCTAACCAACATATCTTTTTCATTTCAGACATGAACCACTGAACTGAGACAGACAGAGGACTGCAATAAGCTCACGTGACGAGCTCTATTCCCCACCACCAAAAGATCTCCATCATGACACCCAAATGGCTGGTGGTATTTGTCCTTTTTCTATACTCTGGGACTAACAATACATTCCCCATGGCCCCGACCAAGCTCCCCCCTGAGACAGGCACCTACAGGGTGACAGACACCAGCCTGACTCATCTCACAGTGCACAGCCGGACGGGAGAGGTCTATGTGGGAGCAGTGAACCGCGTCTTCAAGCTGTCTGCCAACCTAACAGAGCTGCGTTCACACATGACTGGCCCCGTGGATGACAACGCCAAGTGTTACCCCCCTCCCAGCGTCCGAGCCTGTGCACACAAACTGGACTCCTCTGACAACGTCAACAAGTTGCTGCTGGTTGATTACGCTGGCAACCGCCTGGTAGCATGTGGAAGCATCTGGCAGGGCGTGTGTCAGTTCCTGCGACTGGAGGACCTCTTCAAGCTGGGAGAGCCCCATCATCGCAAGGAGCACTACCTCTCTGGAGCCAGGGAGGCTGACGGCATGGCAGGAGTGGTGGTTGACAGAACAGAAGGGAAGTGGAAGAATGAGAAGAAGGGGGGCAGCCGGCTGTTTATTGGGGCAGCCATCGATGGCAAGTCAGAGTATTTCCCTACCCTGTCCAGCCGTAAACTGGTCACTGATGAAGAGAGTGTTAACATGTTCAGTCTGGTCTACCAGGATGAGTTTGTGTCCTCACAAATCAAGATACCCTCCGACACCCTGTCCCTCTACCCGGCGTTTGACATCTACTACGTGTATGGATTCTCCAGCCGTACCTACATCTATTTCCTGACGTTGCAGCTGGACACACAGCTCACCCAGATGGATGCCACCGGTGAAAAGTTCTTCACCTCCAAGATAGTGCGGATGTGTTCCAACGACACCGAGTTCTATTCTTACGTGGAGTTCCCCCTGGGCTGCACCAAGGATGGGGTGGAGTACCGGCTGGTCCAGTCCGCCTACAAGCACCGTCCAGGTCGGATGCTGGCCCAGGCCTTGGGGCTGTCTGAGGACGAGGATGTGCTGTTTGTGGTGTTCTCCCAGGGCCAGAAGAACCGGGCCAACCCGCCTCGGGAAACAGTCCTGTGTCTCTTTACCCTGCATCAGATCAACCTGGCTATGAGAGAGAGGATCAAGTCATGTTACCGTGGGGAGGGCAAGCTGTCCCTGCCCTGGCTGCTCAACAAGGAGCTCCCCTGCATCAACACGGTGAGTCATCACCATTTCATTTCAGTAGTTCCGCTCAAATCAAGTACTTCTATCCTGCCTCAGGCCCCAGCCCCAGAGCAGGCAATATTCTGCTGGGTTTACATTCATATTTCATCCATACCTCATTAACTTCAATAGCCCAAATTCTCCATGAATATATTGAAACATTTAACAGGCTTGCAAACACGTTGTAGACATAGGATATCTTAGCCAGTCTCCACCTAATGACGCTTTATGACCAGTCTTTTGGTATTTTTACACCCAGAATCATATTTCGAGTGACTGTACAACATGAAAAGTCACAGCTGATCAATACTATGTTTGATAAAATTGAAGAATTTATATTCCAGTAAACGTTATCCGGGATAAACCGTAAGACAGAGCAGTTTATGTCAATGGAGGGTTATCTCCTATGAAGCCGACTCCAGTCATATCACTGTACTGTAGTATTGTGAGGCAACTCATGAAACATACAGTTAAGTAGTGATCCATCTTAATACTGTGCAGCAGGCAGGGTATTTAAACGGGTGCATCTTATAAGGGCACCTCTCTCAAGGATTTAAATCAAGAACAGTTGAAGAGCTGCTGTCAAAACTGTACTTATAAGATGTTCTGTCAAGGCCTGTGCAGAAAGTTACATTTTCCTCCCTCCTTGTGCCCTAATGGCTGATGGCACCGTGTTAGTGTTTAGGTCAGAGCTGGGCAGATGGAGGGGAGAACTACGAGTATCAGTAGCTGACCTGGATCCTTTAAGGAAGCGAGGGCTTATTGTTATTAGGAGCAACAGGGCCCCCTATAGCTGATGCAGATCTGCTCTTGATGATGGCCTGGTTCATGGACATCATTAGCCCCTTCTCATGCGCAGCAGTAGCCCTTGCCCACATAATGAAAGTGTGCGTGCCAGACTCTGCCACAGGCCTGGTTTGATATAGTTATCCTTCATAAAAGCTCAACAACAATAATTGTTTGTTCCTCTGACACAGGCATGCTTTTAGTTGATTCAGATGTTTTTTTAAATCTCTATACATGCCAATAATTCACCGGTGCTTTTTATTACAATTCTTATCTTAGTTATTGATTATATGTTCATGTTTCTTTATGTAAGTTAGAGGTGTAGTGAAACTCCCAAATTCTATTAGCGTTTTGTGTATTCCAGGCCCTAAATGATTAAATTGGCTACATTTGATCCAAAACCTTGATACATTCTGAACATTATCCCCTTGTTTTGTTTTACAGCCGAAGCAGATTGGTGATGACTTCTGTGGGCTGGTGTTGAACCAACCTCTTGGGGGTCTGCGGGTGATAGAAGGGACCCCTCTCTATGACGACGGAGTGGACGGTATGGGAGCGGTAACAGCCTACACCTATGGAGATCACTCAGTAGTGTTTGTGGGAACCCGAAGTGGACGCCTCAAAAAGGTAAGGGAGACATTCTGATTCTTTCTGTTCAAATGGGCCGATCAATTATTCCCTGGCAGCTGTGTTACAATTCTCTACACAAAACCATACGAGGTGAAGGCCTGGGGGAAATCCTGGTGTTGTAGGCAGAGATGGGAATTCACCGAACACCAACCGCTTTGTCCGATCTCTTTTGTGTTGTGATTCAATATTTGTAGAACATTGCATGATACAGTACAGAATGCTTTTTCGGTCAAAAGCAGGATTGAATATTCCATGATATTTCTAGTGGAAGCCATGGAGGTCTTTTCTCAGTTGACTCTATAAAAGATTTATGAAAATAAATTATATTTCTCTGGTTTGGAACTTTTTGTTGTGTAGATATGGCCTTTCTGACTTGAGTTGGCGGTAGAATATGCTCAGCCTCCATCTTATTCTGAATGGATTTATTTTCGGTTGCTACTCTGCTGGGAGTTGACACAATGTTATCATCGCGGCTCAGTCATTTAAAATAGATGAAGAACATCAGCAGTTAGTCATTCTGGGTTGAAATGCTGGGTACTTTATATTCAACGGAAGCTTGTTTTCTCAAAATTATGTTTAAAATCCACATTTATTTATTTTAGGATACCACTGACCTAGTTGCACTTAATTTCTGATAAAAGTAACATCAGGGGATCTTATGACATCAACTCTAAAGAAATGTTAACTTCTTATTACTCTGGTGAATTCATTGTAGTTCAACATGTTATCCATTATAACCTTTTTGATTTATATACAGTACCAGTCAAAAGTTTGGACATAGCTACTCATTCAAGGGTTTTTCTTTATTTTTACTATTTTCTACGTTGTAGAATAATAGTGAAGACATCAGAACTATGAAATAACACATATGGAATCATGTAGTAACCAAAAAAGTGTTAAACAAATCAAAATATATTTTATATTTGAGATTCTTCAAAGTAGTCACCCTTTGCCTTGATGACAGCTTTGCACACTCTTAGCATACTCTCAACTACATGATTCCATATGTGTTATTTCATAGTTTTGATGTCTTCACTATTATTCTACAATGTAGAAAAAAGTAAATAAATAAATAAAAACCCTTAAATGAGTAGGTGTGTCCAAACTTGATATTTTTCATGTGGATCTGTGGTTTCCATCCAGTGTGTGAGCCTCAGACTGGCGTGGAGACAGAGTTGTAGTAGAGTACACAGTAATAGGGCTTTAGTTATAAGCACTAACCAATGACTTCTAGGATTCATTTAAAGACTGTAATGATTTTAACCTTTCATAACTGTGGACATTCTGACATTCTGACAATGTTGGACTTTCTGACATAATAATAACCCCAGTGAATGTGGCGATGCCTGGAGAGGGATACATTTGATGCTATTTCAGTCACTCTCCATTGGTTTTGTGGACAGGAGAACGTAGTTTGGCGCCCTAGCAGAGAGAATCATGGTCTACTCCCACAATGTTCTTTGAAAAGAAAAACAGCCCATGACTCACCCTGCCCTCTGTGCCCACTGTTTACAACAATAACATTATACCAAATGGTGCTGCCCTCACTTTCCTACTCAGCCAACTCCAAATACCATCCCTCCTCTAGTGTTCTGTTAGATTCAAACTAGTGTGTGCTATTGCCTATCTTTGATTATCAAGTCATTTAGTCTGCTTGCTCTGCCTTTGAAATAAAAGCCTGAGATTGGATGAGAATACATTTTTATAGTACTGGAATCAATAATCATTCTCTTATAAATGCCTCAGTCCCTGGTCCTTGTATATGTTAAATGGGTGGTCTGTCCCAGTTAACCATTTCATATGAGAGAAATTCCATGAGATGTTGGGCAGGATGTAGAGACTGACTTAGCTACTTTTCACTTGACACAGTGATTATAATGCTTGGGACAGAAATGAATTACACCCCAGTTCTGTGTTCTTACCATCCTATTCCCAGAGCAGAAAGTCAACTGTGCTCACATACACACTGAAAAGCATGGGCTTAGTTAGAATGTCTTCTCCTTGGAGAGTAGTGTCGTGTTTTGTTTTCTATCCCGATTATTTATGATGTCCCCTGTTGATACGTGTATCAATATATTCCCTACCTCCCATCTTCTTGCTTGTTGCTAAGATGACTGGGTCACAAGGCTATGTCTACAAGCCAAGTTTGGAGCATTTAGGCCATACTGATGACAGTATCTGTCAAGATGATTCAGCACCTAATATGTTTCAATGATTTGCATTGATAATACAGAGAGATATTTAGGATCATCTCAACTGTGCATTTTCCCATCTCAAGTTTTTAAGACGCTGTCCCCCCCACACACATAAATTCACTTGTCTGATATGCAGATCATCATCATGAATTCATTAGGTGTATTAAAAACTGTAATTTGCATTATTTACTAACACATTTGGAGGGATTGGGGTTTATTTAATTTGTGAGTGGATTATGTGGTTGTGGTACATGGATTATTGTGAAAGAAGAAGCAGGAGACTGCAGAGGCCAAGCCCTGACAAGGAAGTCAAACATTCACACAATCTAAAAAGGGCTTATTCCCACCAGCCACTGGCTGCTTTGTTGTTAAACTCAATCTCAATAGAAACCAAATAGATTACAGTTACACTTAACAGAAAGTGGATATTGCACACGTTTCATCCTGTGGGTGTTATGTTTTTAATGTTGTCCAGTGAAATGCTGCTCTGAGGGATAGCTTGTTATGGCCCAGTGTGGAGTATTAGACTACCTGCCATAATAGGGAGCGAGAGAATGCAGGAGGAGGATATATAATCGCACCATATCTCCTCTCAGAATGGCTTGTTTGTTTTGGCAAGAGATCAGAGAACACAAGCCGCTTTCTGGAGCCATGCGGAAATTACCCATGAGCCCCTAGTATTTCCTGTCCCCTACCAATGGCTTTCACAGTGGCATATGTAAGAGAGAGGAACCAGCGTTAGGTCTAACTGAGAATATGAAAAGAATAATAATTTTAAGTGGTGAAAACGGAGCTGAGCGCTGCTTTGAATGTATTAGTATTGATTTCTGAGATGATACTTTGAGGCAAACACAAAGGTTATAATTATGAGTGAACGATGATTGCATCAAATTGATTTGATTTCGCACCTGCACTCTTGTGCAGGTAATGAACAGCTGTGTCCTTGTTTGGGATTCTGTTAATTCTATTACGCACTATTGTGACACCGAGCAAGATGCATTCAGCTGAAACAACTGTAATGTAATCAACGGTTTGCAAAAAGCATTGAAAGGTAGATAGTACAGTGGTGTTAATAAAGCAGTGGTTGGTTGGTATCATGCACCTCCCCATCACCACTGTGGAGGAGGCTGCAGTGAGACATCTATTACTGCTGAAATAGGAAAAGGCCTTTCTGGATCACATAATCTGACTCAGCAACAGGCTGTGTATGAGACCCAGGTTGTCAGGTGTATTTTATTGCTTGTGCTGGTGTGGTGCCACTGCTGATGTTATTGTGTGTGTGTGTGTGTGTGTGTCTGTGTCTGTGTCTGTGTGTGTCTGTGTGTGTGTGTGTGTGTGTGTGTGTGTGTGTGTGTGTGTGTGTGTGTGTGTGTGTGTGTGTGTGTGTGTGTGTGTGTGTGTGTGTGTGTGTGTGTGTGTGTGTGTGTGTGTGCATAAACTGTTCTATTTTTTGAATGCTAGCCATCTTATCTCGTCTTCCAAAGGGAACTCATGCAAATCAAGTTTCCAAGACAGTTTTTAATATTGAATAATTTTAATAATTTGTTTTAATATTAAAGCAATGGTTTGTTTTGTTGTTGGCTTTTCATAATACTGGAAATATTTAATAGCTGGGACTCAATAATAAATACTGCCATAAGCTAAGAATATATTGAATATATTATTAAGATTCAACATTTTACTGTAGTGGGAATCCATAGCACAGTAGTGATCTACACATTTACATATCGCAATATTATTTTGGCCGATATTATCTTGATACTTTGACTCCAAGTAACGATTTGTAAAAAAAAAAGTAAAAAAGAATGTTACATACATATCATATCTCATACCTAAGTATCATGATAATATCGTATCGTGAGGTCCCTGCCAATTCCCACCCATATAGGACAGTCAGTAAGATCTGACCATCCTATAGGTTACCCCCCTAACAGTGTAGATGTACAGGTCAGGTGTTACCTGTATGACATGGTCTGCACCCCCGTGTGTGTAACCTTTATTTAACTAGGCAAGTCCATGTCTCCTGTTCTATTTTCCCTGCGTCTGTCCAGAGTGGCGTCAGCCTCAAATTGGAATGGAAGCTAATTCAGCAGTATAAATCAGTGTTGGGTGAATGGGCTGTGAAGCAGGCCAGGGCCCAGATTTACGAGCCGTCCCAGCCCACGGCAGGTTTGATCGTGGGGAAATCTGTTTGCCATAAATCCCCCGGTCCAGAACAAGGCTGAGTGATGTTGGGTCTGGAGAGCAGGGGCCATTGTTCTCCATGTGTTGTTGCTGCTGGAGTGTTGCTGCTGGAGTGTTGCTGCTGGAGTGTTGCTGCTGGAGTGTTGATGCTGGAGTGTTGCTGCTGGAGTGTTGATGCTGGAGTGTTGCTGCTGGAATTTTGCTGCTGGAGTGTTGCTGCTGGAGTGTTGCTGCTGGCATGTTGCTGCTGGAGTGTTGATGCAGGAGTGTTGATGCTGGAGTGTTGATGCTGGAGTGTTGCTGCTGGAATGTTGATGCTGGAGAGTTGCTGCTGGAATGTTGCTGCTGGAATGTTGCTGCTGAAGTGTTGATGCAGGAGTGTTGCTGCTGGAATGTTGCTGCTGGAATGTTGATGCTGGAGTGTTGCTGCTGGAATGTTGCTGCTGGAATGTTGATGCTGGAGTGTTGCTGCTGGAATGTTGATGCTGGAGTGTTGATGCTGGAGTGTTGATGCTGGAGTGTTGATGCTGGAATGTTGATGCTGGAGTGTTGTTGCTGGAGTGTTGATGCAGGAGTGTTGCTGCTGGAATGTTGCTGCTGGAATGTTGATGCAGGAGTGTTGCTGCTGGAATGTTGATGCAGGAGTGTTGCTGCTGGAATGTTGCTGCTGGAATGTTGATGCAGGAGTGTTGCTGCTGGAATGTTGCTGCTGGAGTGTTGATGCTGGAGTGTTGCTGCTGGAATGTTGATGCTGGAGTGTTGCTGCTGGAGTGTTGCTGCTGGAATGTTGATGCTGGAGTGTTGCTGCTGGAATGTTGATGCAGGAGTGTTGCTGCTGGAATGTTGCTGCTGGAAGGTTGATGCTGTTGGAAAGTTGATGTCCACTCACATGTAAGGGAGAGTTCTGAAGAGCTTTTGCTACAATATCTCTATCAGATCGTTGTTGTGTGGAAGTGTGCCAAGTGTGTTATATTTCTATGGCATACATTTTAGATTTTTTGTGGATTTTGATTCTGTTTGGAAGGTGTTCTTATGGTGAAGAAAGAATTCCTGCACTTGTGCTGCTTTTCATTGACATTTTCAAGGTTGTCGAGCAATTCAAGCATTGTCTCACAAAACATACGGTTGGTGATTCATAGAAATTGCTAAGCAATCAGCCTTTCCAAGGATCAAGGGATCAATTGAATTTCTGACAGGTTTTTAGATCCTCAGAATCTTGTATTGAACCTGAAAAACACTAACCACTAACCAGCTATTCATTAACTAGAAATTCCTCTGCCTTTTTCTAGAGGTCTCAGCTCCAGAGTCCATGTTAACTACATACAGTTGCGGTGAAATATACGTACACCTTCATGCTTCGCACTATTAGCAAATTCTTCTAAAATAAGTTCAAACTGAAAAAACGTTTGAGGTTCACACATTTATTTGTTTGATTTATAACTGCACAGGACCAAGATTTTATTTTAAATACATTTTTCACTTCAAAGTAAAAACAATTGCCTGATCTTAATTATTCTGAATTCAAGTAAATGTTGTTGGAGGCAAGTGATTCTTGTTTACGGTGTAATTGATCTCATCTGTGCTAAGTTGCAGGTGCCTACCGGGTAGTTTTGAAAATAAGAAACAAAACATTCTGCTCCATTACACTTTGTAAAGGGTGGCAATTTATACACTACCGTTCAAAAGTTTGTGGTCACTTTGAAACTTTCTTGTTTTTGAAAGAAAAGCAAATTTTTTTGTCCATTAAAATAACATCAAATTGATCAGAAATACAGTGTAGACATTGTTAATATTGTAAATGACTATTGTAGCTGGAAACGGCAGATTTTTAATGAAATATTTACATAGGCGTACAGAGGCCCATTATCAGCAACCATCACTCCTGTGTTCCAATGGTACGTTGTGTTAGCTAATCCAAGTTTATTATTTTAAAAAGCTAATTGATCATTAGATCAATAGTACCCGCAAAACACCAGTCTCAACATCAACAGTGAAGAGGCGACTCCGGGATGCTGGCCTTCTAGGAAGAGTTGCAAAGAAAAAGCCATATCTCAGATTGGCCAATAAAAAGAAAAGATTAAGATGGACAAAAGAACACAGACACTGGACAGAGGAACTCTGCCTTAACAACATGATGAAGCTTCCTTAATCAGGACAACAGTTTTCAGCCGAGCTAACATAATTGCAAAAGTGTTTTCTAATGATCAATTATCCTTTTAAAATGATAAACTTGGATTAGCTAACACAACGTACCATTGGAACACAGGAGTGATGGTTGCTGATAATGGGCCTCTGTACACCTATGTAAATATTCCATAAAAAAATCTGCCGTCTCCAGTTACAATAGTAATTTACAACATTAAAAATGTCTACACTGTATTTCTGATCAATTTGATATTATTTTAATAGACAAACATTTTTACTTTTCTTTCAAAAGCAAGGACATTTCTAAGTGACCCAAACTTTTGAACGGTAGTGTATATTTGACCACAACTGTAACGACATTGTAGACAATCTCTCTGTTGCCCCAGTGGACTAACTACCCAACACACGAGTAATAGACTAGTAGCATACCTCTCAACAGACCATCACACAGCAGTTCCCATCAGCTTTGCCATGCCCAGAGTGAGCTGTTGTTCTGTTTGACAGGAGCACAGGGATAGGGAGAGCCAGAGAGGGAGGCCGCTGCTGTGGTGGTGAGAATGGGAGAGACAGGAGAGCTGTTAAACAGTAGAGAGTTTTAGATGTGGTGGGGGGACGGGGGACGAGGGACGGGGGGATAGCTTCCAGATGTGTATCTCATTCTCTCTACCATCTTTCCTTCTGTATTTAACTTCTTGTGATGAAGCTATGTTGCTGATGGAAGAGCAAAGTGGGTGTCACAAAGTGGGCTTGTTTTTACTCTATACTTGAAATATGGGAATGTATGCTATGACCAGAATCCATTAAATACAACATAAAAGGGTTACTGAGTTGTACCTGGCGTGGCTAAAATGGGAGTTGAATCCTTCACTGGCATGACATTGTTCACTACTGTAGTAGACTGTTACTACTACTGTACAGTGCATATCTTGAGGTTGTTGTTTATCTCTCATTATAATCTCTCAAGAATGATCTCTTTACCGCTCTGATCTATCTGACACAGGTACAGTATCTAATCATATCAAGCTTCATTTATACAGCACATTTCAGACATGGAATGCAACACAATGTGCTTCACAGGGGAAAAAACCCAGAATAAAAAACAATGAAAATAAAAGTTGAAAAATTTACTACAAACAAACATAAGATAAAAAACAAAATAAGTGGTTATGTGTTGTGTTTGGGGATTACGCCCCTTTGGGCAAGCTGCCCAAATCTGTCCCTCTTGGATATGTCCTCGTCTGAGCATTTTCTTTTTTATAATTTAATGGCGTCCCTCTCATAACTTCATTTAAGGTCACCGCTGCCATCATCGTAAATGCACAGTGTTTAGGAGCAGCACTTAAGCACCTGTGTCTGGCTGTCTGCTATAAAGTCTCAGTCCTCCTGCCTCCTGCCTGGTGAGTCAGAACCTGCCTTCTGTAGGAGGGAAACATTTCACTTCATCTTTACTACTTTGAAGGCCATTCCGTCATGAACGGGAACAGTTTCTAAAATCTTCGACAAGAAAATGATGTATTTTTTCAGTTGGTCAACATGCAATGTAGCTGCAAAGCCTGGCTCTGCCTGCCAGACACATTTAGTCATTCCGCTGCTGTCCTGCTGTCTCTCTGTCTCTGACTGCAAGGTCTAGCATCAGGCTGGACGTAACCTCGGTAGTCTGCTGGGGTAACGATCCAGCAGGTTTATCGTTTGTCTTCTTCCTCTGTGACCCCACATATCAACCTCCCTGCTGTTTCTGGACGATGAAAGGTCATCATGAGGGAAGATGTATTATGTTGACAGATAAGTGAGGCATGCTGAAATTGCATGAATATGTTTGTAGAGGCTCAGGAACATCCCTTTCATAAGATGCTAATGATAGGCTAATGCTTTTGTAGATACAGTGTAGTTATGTACCATGGCATAATTCATCTGTCATTACCTATTAAGAACTGTCCACTACCCATGATTATATTTTCCTGTAAACAAGAAAGTTGCAGCATGTGTGTGAAATTTCTTGGCAACCGAGAGTCCCGAATGAAGAACATTGTACTTTATTTGACCTTCAATGAACACTGTTTGGCCTCGTGAAATTTCCCTGCAAATGTTCCCCTCATCACATGGGCTGATTAGAGATGATTATTTAATAAAGAGGCCAACAAAGACAAGCTCTGTCTCCCTGACCTGTATGATACGACTACACACAACAAAAAACGGTTGTCCCCCTGACCAACACGGACCTTATTCACTCTCGCCAATCTACAGACGACCCTGCTGTGGATTGTGACAGAGTATGTCAAACTTCCACATACCTGCTAATGCTGTAAATGCATCAACATTCCTCCAGAGTTAGATGGTCAAATGGTTATGTTGAAAAGGTTTGGAGGGTGAAACTGAATTTACCTTGGAGCCTCTTTGATTCTGTGGACAAGTCAGCATGGTACAGAATGATGTGCATTTTAGGTCTATTTTCATCTCTGCTGTTATGGAATGTCTTATTGGTCGCTTGTGTCTTGTTGTGATGAGTGTGTCCAGATAGAGCTTGCATAATTACCGTGTAACTGACGGTTATGGAGGAAGACCATCAGGAATATATAATAACAGCTGACTGAAGACGGGACGGCCAGGCATTTGTGCGGTTGAGTCCGTTTCTGCGGTAACATGGACTCTTAACAACATGATGAAACTTTGAAATGGCTAAAACAAGCAACACCTGCCTGGCATTGTGATGTAACAATATCCATGGGAATGTAAAATGTTCATTCAAATCATGTTAACTCATGTGGCTGATGCAGGACTGTATTTATGGTTACGACGACTGTGGTCATTTGGCTGGCCAATTACCGTCATCCAAAATCCCCTGACCGGTACAGTCCTATGTCCCGACAGACTGTCCCATAAGAAAACAGAATTTGACATGGTTTCTTGCAAGGACAGAATACAGAAAGATTAGGAATCATAAAGGCCTAAACAAGCTGTCCGTGAATACAGTGTGGGTTAAGTTTGGCTTTTTAACATAGTTGGGCCAAAGAGGCTGATTTAATATTAATGTTCCCTTTACGTTAACCTATTTTAATTTAATTAGGCCTGACTCCCCATTTCAAGGGAGTGACCCAAGGCTATGGTTAGGCTTTGGCTTATAAAATGTCTCACCACCCCATTTTGGCAACAACTATCACTGGACTATTTATATGTTTTGTTTCATGTTCTTTTTCATTTTTTTTGCTTTTCTAGTGCTTCTGTGAAGGAAGGAAACTGGATATTTTGAGACTGACATGATTTGTCCAAAGTAACTAGTATTGTCAATTCCTGCGATCATGTTGGAGGCAGAGAGCTAATTGGAAGAGACAGATGGTGAAAAAACTCACCAGACACTTGTCTATTTCAACTACAGACACCTTAATCCTGTTCTAAATGAACACGCAGACACCTTTAATCCTGTTCTAAATGACTATGCACACACCTTTAATCCTGTTCTAAATGAACAAGCAGACACCTTTAATCCTGTTCTAAATGACTATGCAGACACCTTTAATCCTGTTCTAAATAACTATGCAGACACCTTTAATCCTGTTCTAAATGAACAAGCAGACACCTTTAATCCTGTTCTAAATGACTATGCAGACACCTTTAATCCTGTTCTAAATGAACAAGCAGACACTTTTAATCCTGTTCTAAATGACCAAGCAGACACCTTTAATCCTGTTCTAAATGACGAAGCAGACACCTTTAATCCTGTTCTAAATGACTAAGCAGACACCTTTAATCCTGTTCTAAATGACGAAGCAGACACCTTTAATCCTGTTCTAAATGACTAAGCAGACACTTTAATTTAAGGCTTATTACAACCTATACACTTTGGAGTTGAGTATATGTGTAAACATCCCAAATCCATTTAAGGGATAAATCCGTCGCAAGACAGACAAGGAGCCTATTACCTGTTGTCTTCACATGCTGCCTGGCCGGCCAGCTGGCCATTCCTCATCTCATGGGAGGCTTGATCTCAGTTTCTCCCTCCATTTAGTTGTTGAGTCAGAATGCTGTTCTCAGTCAGTGTGTGGTGTATCAGCCGTTTCAGATGTATGATGTCAGTGGTAGGGGATTGTGGGATATATATCTGGGGACCTCAGAGAGCAAGGGGTGAAAGTGGATTTTGCTCAGCGACTTTTTAAGCCAGGCACCTGGAACTAGGTCATTTTCCCAGAAAGAAAAAAATGAATTGAAGAATGAGGGAGGGAGGGGAGGGGAGGGGAGGAGTGGGGAGGGGAGGGGAGGGAGGGGAGGAGGGGGGGGAGGGGAGGAGAGGGAGGGGGGAGGGGAGGAGTGGGAGGGGAGGGGAGGGGGAGGGAGGGGAGAGTTGGGAGGGAGGGAATGGGGGGAGGGAGGGAGGAGTGGGGAGGGAGGGAGGGAGGGGAGGGAGGGGAGGGAGGGGGGGAGTGGGGAGGGGAGGGGAGGGGGGAGGGTAGGGAGGGGAGGGGATGGGAGGGAGGGAGGGGAGGGAGGGGATGGAAGGGGGAGGGAAGGAGGTGGGGAGGAGGGGAGGGAGGGGAGGGGAGGGAGGTGAGGAGACGGAGGGGAGGGGAGGGAGGGGAGGAGAGGGAAGGGAGGAGAGGGGAGGGAGGGGATGGGAGGGAGGGGAGGAGAGGGGAGGGAGGGCGATGGGAGGGAGGGAGGGGAGGAGTGGGGAGGGAGGGCGGGGGGAGGGAGGGGAGGAGGAGGGTAGGGGAGGGGAGGGGAGGGGAGGGAGGAGTGGGGATGGAGGGAGGGGAGGGAAGGGAGGATTGGGGATGGGGAGAGAGGGAGGCGGGGATGGGAGGGGATAGGAGGGAGTGGGAGCGGAGGAAAGGGAGGAGTGGGGGATGGGAGGGGAGGAGTGGGGGATGGGAGGGAGGGAGGCGTGGGGATGGAGGGAGGGAGGAGTGGGGTATGGGGAGGGAGGAGTCGGAGGAAAGGGAGGAGGTGGGGATGGGAGGGGAAGGAGTGGGGATGGGAGGGATGGAGGAGTGGGGATGGGAGGGAGGGAGGAGTGGGGATGGAGGGAGGGAGACGAGGAGTGGGATGGGAGGGATGGAGGAGTGGGGATGGGAGGATGGAGGAGTGGGGATGGGAGGGAGGGGAGAAGAGGGAGTGAGGATAGTAGGGAGGGGAAGGAGGGGAGGAGTGGGGCTGGGAGGATTGGGAGGGGGGGTATTTCTCTAGAAGACTGATTTGAGAAGTGAAGCAAATGCCCCAAAAAAGGGGGTGGGGGTGTATTGGGCTATAACCTGTCCAGAAATATATTTGAGATTATTGTTTATGGACATATATTATGGGTCTAAACATGGACATGATGGCTAAGTCTACATAAGAGCTATGTATCAAACTATTGATGCATGAAATGCCATCATATTTACCTATTGATGTTCTGTTTAAAGTGTCTGCTCCACCACCTTTAGTTCAAGTAGTCAGAAATAGAATGATTAGATTTGTCTTGCTTTCGTAACCGCTGTTTCACTGAGGAGAGGAACAAGCAAAGACCGAAGACAATCCTCGTGGAAAAATAAAAATGAGCTGTGAATTTGTCCTCTAGGAGAATTGTAGGCTAGCTTTTGACGATCGTGGATGAAATCTGTCAAATGAATCAGTTTAGTATTTCTGATCTTTCTGTCATTACTGTCCATGTCTCTGGGGAAGTTGAAGGCAGGAAACACTCCTCTATGGAGCACAGTAACGGGGAAACAAAGGTCTGTCTGTGTGTGTGTGTGTGCGTGTTTGTCTGTCTGTGTACGTGCGTACATGCGTGTTTGTGTGTGTGTGTCTGTCCGTGTGTGTGTGTGTGTGTGTGCGTGTGTGTTTGTGTTGTGTGTGTGTGTCCGTGTGTGCGTGCGTGGTGTTTGGTGTCTGTGCGTGTGTGTGTGTGTGTGTGCGTGTGTGTGTGTGTGTGTGTGTGCATGCGTGCGTGTGTGTGTGTGTGTCTGTCCGTGTGTGTGTGCGTGCGTGCGTGTGTGTGTGTCTGTCCGTGTGTGTGTGTCTGTCCGTGTGTGTGTCTGTCTGTCTGTCTGTGTGGTGTGTGTGTGTGTGTGTGTGTGTGTGTGTGGTGTGTGTGTTGTGTGTGTGTGTGTGTGTGTGTGTGTGTGTGTGTGTGTGTGTGTGTGTGTGTGTGTGTGTGTGTGTGTGTGTGTGATGGTTTGGCTCTAATAGTGCTACATATAAAACCTGCTTCATTAAGACTTCTGCTTCTTCTTCTTCTTCACTGGTGATGTCCTTGATGTTTGGCTGGATCATCACATTATTCTGATCAGAAGGTTTATATTATAGTTTCTACAGTATTATATAACACATACTGTGGAATCTGATTCATGTGTTTGTTGTTATATAAAGAACAGGAAGACTATGCAGATTCACACATTCCAGGAGATGTTTTGTGCAAATGGCATTTACCAAATGTTTTTCCTCCAGATCCAAGACAAGGGTTTCAACAATATGACATGAAAATCCTCTCATCAAAATGCTGATCAAGCTCCATACACTGAATGTGCGCTGCTTGTTTTGAGCTATTCCTTACAATAATGAATTACCTCAGCACTGTTTGCCCGTTCTGTCGGTGTTCAGTGTTAGTATGCTGAGCGGTAGGATGTGATGGCTGCCCTCACATTGTTGCCTGGGATAGATTCTAAATGAATCATGCAATCTGAAAAGCGTTGCTTAATGGCGTTTGCACAGTAGATTAGACCGACCCCAGTCCCCCAGCGCCCGGATTACTTGATTAGTGGTGCAGCGATTCGTCCCCTCTGCTAAAGATGCATCAGCGTGACGGTGTTTAGATACTGTAAATCATTCTCCTGGTTGAAATTGAGTGCTAGGAACATATGAGAGGGGAACATTCTTAAATGACCATTTCCATTGGTTGGAAACAGCTGCCTACAGCGGACTGTTTTAATGACATGCTCATGCTCTTACTGTTAATTACATTAGCAGCCTTTATACTGTATCCATGGCCGAGGCCCTCCAGTCCAGCTTGTTTTCTTAATCAACACCCCAGACAGAGGCAGAGCGAAGGGTCACCGTATCTCAGTGTGGTTAGCAGAAACACCCTGACCTCTGTTTGCGCCCTGAGGATTTTTTGGCTGTGGTGCTCTGCCTGGTGCTGTCTGGGTTTATCTACGCTGAACAGATCTGCTGTGTGTTCCGCTCTGTGGGGGAAATGCTGTTCCAGCCATGGGTGAGCTGGTGCCACTGGCCCTGAGCGGCGCTAACCCGGCGGCGCTAACCCGGCGGCGCTACCCCAGTCCTCTGTTTGCACAGCTTTAATCGTCATTTTGCTCACATGGCCTCTGTTAGCGTGTCATCACCCTCATCCCCAGCACAGCCCTCACCGTTTTTTACTGTTTAGGTTTTGGGGCCCTGAGAGTTAAATGTGACCTTGGGTTTTAACTGCCCTTGTAATGATCTGAACCATCCTTTTTGAAATGTGTTTTTGTCTTCCCCTCTGATGATGTACATCATCTGTGAATATGACAAATTAAGACCTCGTCTTCCTTCTTTGAATTATTATTTTCCATTTATTTGTTCGATAAACTATTGATTACCCTCTTCTCAGCACACACAGAGAGGATATGCCAGATGTCTGTGTGAAGGATAGTGTGCCTCAGAAGATTTTCTGCCTTCACATGAGGTGTAATCATATCCTGCTGGCAGTGTCATATTGGTTGTCTCCCCATCAACCTCCGTTCCCAACCCCCGCCGTCCGTGTTCTACCCGTCAGTCCAAGGCTTAATCAGCCCTGACTGGCTCTTTCTAAAGGCATTGTGGGGTGCACATTCCCTGTCGAAGAGCTGACAGTCCCCCTAAGTAACTACAGTGTCCTCCAGCACCTCTATAGAGTATCGTGCTACACGGCTGCTCCTGTCTACTCAGCCTCCTTTGTCTCCACAGCATCACTATGACAGAGTGCATTGATAAAAGACACATACCGTCAGTGTGGCATATGAGTTCTAATAGTATGTGTCCAATTCTTTCCCCTTATGTTGCGTTTAAGGCTCTAACTGCTAATGGCATTGTCAGGCTGAACCGTTTGAACAGGGAGAGGGACGTTGATGTCTGTGCAAACTTTCACCATCAAAGTCCCCCCCCACAACACACACGAGGCAGGATGCTAGCTTGGAGGCCCTTTATATAGCATCCATTTTCACAGCCACCTCTGAGAATTGACAAGGGTTTGAAGAATGGGACAGTGTGGTTAATTACAACATTTTATTCATTCAACAACAAAACAATCTGTTTCAGATACAGATGTAGCATTTTCATTTGAGCCAGTTTGCTACAGCAGGAAAAGAATCCTGGAGCAGCAGGAAATGTGAATTATTATGTGCATTATAATTAATGGACATTTTTGTAGGGGTTGAAACATTTTTCGTAAGGGATCAAGTATGACATTTCAAAGTGAAAATTACAAAACTTCAAAAGCCTTTTTAACCTCAAATAGCCACAAGTTTGACATGTTATCCTGCAACAAGGTGATCAAATTAATATCCTACAGCTGCATGACCCTTAAGCCCTAGATTTAGCTTTTAGAAATGTTTATTTCACCGTACATGAAATACGTGTCTTGTGCTTGGTCTGCTTTGTGCCATTAATGTTATGACCATTTTTGTGTCCACATGAGAATTTACTGGTGTACAGGAAACAAGGTAGAGAAATAGTGAGAAACAGGATCTGTCTTCTGTCAGAGGAGAAACCCAGTCTGTCTCCATGTGTCACGTCCTGGCCAGTATATAAGGATAATTGTTTTGTAGTTTGGTCAGGGCGTGACAGAGGGTATTTGTTTTATGTGGTTCAGGGTGGTGTGTTTGATTAAGGGGTTTGATTTAGTATTCCGGGGTTTTGGTTTATAGTCTGTTTATGTATTTATATGTCTAGTCTGGTGAGTGTGTTTCTATGTTGGTTAATTGGGATTGTGACTCTCAGTTGAAGGCAGGTGTTGTCTATCTGCCTTTGATGAGGTTCATATATCAGGGTGTGTTTGTGATTTGTGGGTGATTGTTCTGTGTTCAGCCCTAGGCTTTGCCAGACTGTTTTGTTGTTGTGTTGTGTTGTTGTTGTTGTTGTTGTTCGTTCGTTTTCGTGTTTTGGAGTGCTCTTTTGGATAGTTAAATAAAAGTCCAAAGAGCATACACGTACCTGCTGCGTATTGGTCCACATTTTCCGATGACGATTTCGTTATATCGTCAGAGGACGAAGACAACCGTGACAGAATCACCCACCACCAAAGGACCAAGCAGCAGAGGAAGGAGCAGACGGCGTTCGAGCTGGACTGGCGGGAGAAGTGGACTTGGGAGGAAGTTCTGGACGGGGCCGGACCTTGGCATCAGGCTGGGGAGTATCGCCGCCGCAATGGGAAATAGAAGCAGCCAAGGCAGAGAGAGGCGTGTGGTACGAGGCAGAGACGCGCTGAGGGAGAAGCACGAGAGGCTCCCCAAGAATTTTTTTGGGGGGGCACACGGGTAGTTGGCTAGGCGAGGGAAGAGCCGGAAGCCAGGCTACCCGTGGTTATATGGAGGAGCATATGAGGTGGGGAGCGCCATGTTTCGCTGAAGAAGCGCAAATATCTCACCCATACGCACGCACAGTCCGGTGCGAGTTATTCCAGCCCCTCGCAGGTGCCGTGCTAGAGCGGGCATCCAGCCTGGTAGGAGGATGCTTGCGCAGCGCATCTGGCGCCGGACGCCTCCGAGGACCAGGCTACCCAACTCCCGCTCTACGCACGGCTACCATCAAGCCCCTGCACAGCCCAGTCTGCCCTGTACGAGCACTCCGCTCGTGCAGGGCTACTAGTTCCATCGAGCCAAGGCGGGTTGTGCAGGAGGTAAGATCTAGAACGGCTGTGCGCCTCCATAGCCCTGGGTTTCCAGCTCCTGTCTCTCGTGCGGACCCGGAAGTGCGTCCACCCCAGTCCGACTCGTCCTGTTCCCGCTCCCCGCCACTAAACTGAAAGTGCGGTAAACCCAGCCTCGTTCAGTCAACAGTCGTCGGAGCTACCCGTCACGTCCAACAGTCGTCGGAGCTGCCCAGTCAGTCAACAGTCGTCGGAAGCTTGCCAGTCAGTCAACAGTAGTCGGAAGCTGCCCGTCAGTCAACCAGTCGTCGGAGCTGCCCGCAGTCAACAGTCGTCGGAGGCTGCCCGTCAGTCAACAGTCGCCGGACGATGTGGTCAGACTGCGCTGAACTGCCGGATTCGTGGCCAGACTGCGCTGAACTGCCGGCGTGGCCAGACTGCCGCTGAACTGCCGGAGTGGCCAGACTGCCCTGACCTGCCGGAGTGGCCAGACTGCCCTGACCTGCCGGAGGTGGCCATGGACTGCCCTGACCTGCCGGAGTGGCCAGACTGCCCTGACCCTGCCGGAGTGGCCAGACTGCCCTGACCTGCCGGAGTGGCCAGACTGCCCTGACCTGCCGGAGCTGACAGACTGCCCTGACCTGCCGGAGCTGACAGACTGCCCAGACTGCCCCGAGCTGACAGACTGCCCAGACTGCCCCCGAGCTGACAGACTGCCCAGACTGGCCCCGAGCTGACAGACTACCCAGACTAGCCCCGAGCCACCAGACTGCCCCGAGCCACCAGACTGCCCCGAACTGCCAGACTGCCCAGGACTTGCCTGGAACGGCCAGAACCTGAGCCGCCTCCAATATAGGTGGGTTGGGAGGGGGGGGTGTAGCACAGTGCCGTCGTTGATGGCAGCCACCTCCCTTCCCTCCCTTTAGTAAGGGGGAATTTTTCTTTTTGGGTATTGTTTGGGGGTATTTATTTTTTTTGTTAAGGTGCTTCTGGGGGTAGCACCTTAAGGGGGGGGGTACTGTCACGTCCTGGCCAGTATATAAGGATAATTGTTTTGTAGTTTGGTCAGGGCGTGACAGAGGGTATTTGTTTTATGTGGTTCAGGGTGGTGTGTTTGATTAAGGGTGTTTGATTTAGTATTTCCGGGGTTTTGGTTTATAGTCTGTTTATGTATTTCTATGTCTAGTCTGGTGAGTGTGTTTCTATGTGGTTAATTGGGATTGTGACTCTCAGTTGAAGGCAGGTGTTGTCTATCTGCCTTTGATTGAGAGTCTCATATATCAGGGTGTGTTTGTGATTTGTGGGTGATTGTTCTGTGTTCAGCCCTAGGCTTTGCCAGACTGTTTTGTTGTTGTTGTTCGTTCGTTTTCGTGTTTTGGAGTGCTCTTTTGGATAGTTAAATAAAAGTCCAAATGAGCATACACGTACCTGCTGCGTATTGGTCCACATTTTCCGATGACGATTTCGTTATATCGTCAGAGGACGAAGACAACCGTGACACCATGCCATACAAAAATACTAGCATTCAATTCAAATCTGAACCGTCTGATCTTGATTAAATCATTCATCTAGAAGATGAGCTACTTATTGCATTTAGTTTCTGACTTAAGATGAGTAAATGATGACATATTGTAACTCACATGGCTAAATAAGGTTTCAATTGAATTACGATTAAAGTTTGTTCTAAAACAGACGACCCTCTCATTTTACCTTGACAGAAGTTTTATATAATCTCTAGAAAGTGCCTTCCACGTCTTTAGAAATGGAGAAACAAGCAGCAGATCCAAAGCAGGGTTTTGTATTGCAGCCTAGAGGTAGTCTGCTGAAGACCACTGTTATCCAACACAGACACTAAATTCCATTACTGACATATTTATTTTGGCGCTGCCAGCACAGTATATCTCAGTGCCGTAGAATGAGATAGAGAAAACTCCAACTGATAAATGTTCTTTTAGACACGAGATACCTCCCAGTTCCCAGTGTTTATGATTAGGGGTCCAGTAGGGGATCCTGCCTGTTGTACCGGTCCAACCCCCCCTTCAGTCACCAGGCGCCCCCTCCCCAGGATTGACTTACCGCAGGCTGGCTACGTCATGCTGAAGACATTTACAGGCCCCCAGAGCCCCACGGCCCAGCGCTCTCTCCCCTCTCTCTATGTCTGATGAAGTCAGGGAGGGAGAAGGCTGGGCCTGGATCCACATTGACCCCCCAAAAAGGGCATCTACATAAGATGAAAGAAGATAATGAAAATAAGACAGAATGTGAAAAGGAATTTAATTCGGGCAGCGAGGGAGAGAGATGAGGAACGAACGCAGACAGAGTGAAGCGTATGTCTGTCCCTCGCCTGGGTGATGACATACCTACAGTAGTGAGTATAAGGTCAGGCTCCACCCCGCCCTTCTTGAGTGAGGGAAACTGATTTTGGCTCAACCTTGGTCCACTTGGGTTGTTGTCAGTATCAGGAGGAATCATAACAAAATGCTTTACCAGCACGTTTGAGATGTAGACTCAGTGAGAGTGAGAGCACTTACTTGACAAAGAGCTGAGTCAGCCACAGTTCTGAGAGCCCTCTGCTCTCCTCCCAATTAGCCTCCGACTATCTACCTCCAAACAGAAGCAAGATGACTCAAGCCGGCGTCCAGACATGATTGAGTCCATTGTTAATGAATTAAAATGCTGTGTACTGGAATGAGTGAATGCCTTGAATCTGGCCATTTTAGACATTGCATATGAATGATAACATATGGGATTGCACTATCGTCATCGGCCAGATTATTAAAATGTAGATAAAGAGGTTGCTCAGCAATCTGGCTCTTGCAGTGGCGACGCCTTATAATAGCATGAATTTATTTAATTCTGTTTTTAAATGTGGTATATCCAGTCTCCACTGTCTCTCTGTGAGAGCCACTATATCCTCATCCAATTATTAAGAAAGTCTTAATGATATTTAATCACTGTTATTGATTTTCCAGGGTTATGACTCCGTGAGCCCGAGGTAATACTGTCTGCAGCGGAGGACAGAGGAGCTAGAACCATGAGGTAATGCTGTCTGTAGCATAGGACAGAGGAGCTAGAACCTGAGGTAATACTGTCTGCAGCGGAGGACAGAGGAGCTAGAACCCTGAGGTAATACTGTCTGGCAGCGGAGGGACAGAGGAGCTAGAGCCCTGAGGTACTACTGTCTGCAGCGGAGGACAGAGGAGCTAGAGCCCCTGAGGTAATACTGTCTGCAGCGGAGGACAGAGGAGCTAGAGCCCTGAGGTAATACTGTCTGCAGCGGAGGACAGAGGAGCTAGAGCACTGAGGTAATTACGTCTGCAGCGGAGGACAGAGGAGCTAGAGCCCCTGAGGTAATACTGTCTGCAATGGAGGACAGAGGAGCTAGAACCCTGAGGTAATGCTGTCTGCAGCGGAGGACAGAGGAGCTTAGAGCCATGACGGTAACTACTGTCCTGCCGAGGAGGACAGAGGAGCTAGAGCCCTGAGGTAATACTGTCTGCAGCGGAGGACAGAGGAGCTAGAGCCCTGAGGTAATACTGTCTGCAGCGGAGGACAGAGGAGCAGACGGGAGGACAGAGGAGCTAGGACCTGAGGAGGTAATGCTGTCTGCAGCGGGGACAGAGGAGCTAGACCCTGAGGTAATACTGTCTGCAGCGGAGGACAGAGGAGCTAGACCCTGAGGTAATACTGTCTGCAGCGGAGGACAGAGGAGCTAGAGCCCTGAGGTAATACTGTCTGCAGCGGAGGACAGAGGAGCTAGAACCCTGAGGTAATGCTGTCTGTAGCATAGGACAGAGGAGCTAGAGCCCTGAGGTAATACTGTCTGCAGCGGAGGACAGAGGAGCTAGAGCCCTGAGGTAATACTGTCTGCAGCGGAGGACAGAGGAGCTAGAGCCCTGAGGTAATACGGTCTGCAGTGGAGGACAGAGGAGCTAGAACCCTGAGGTAATACTGTCTGCAGCGGAGGACAGAGGAGCTAGAGCCCTGAGGTAATACTGTCTGCAGCGGAGGACAGAGGAGCTAGAGCCCTGAGGTAATACTGTCTGCAGCGGAGGACAGAGGAGCTAGAGCCCTGAGGTAATACTGTCTTGCAGCGGAGGACAGAGGAGCTAGAGCCCTGAGGTAATACTGTCTGCAGCGGAGGACAGAGGAGCTAGAGCCCTGAGGTAATACTGTCTGCAGCGGAGGACAGAGTGAGCTAGAGCCCTGAGGTAATACTGTCTGCAGCGGAGGACAGAGGAGCTAGAGCCTGAGGTAATACTGTCTGCAGCGGAGGACAGAGGAGCTAGAGCCCTGAGATAATACTGTCTGCAGCGGAGGACAGAGGAGCTAGAGCCCTGAGGTAATACTGTCTGTAGCATAGGACAGAGGAGCTAGAACCCTGAGCTAACACTGTCTGCAGTGTAGGACAGTGGAGCCTAGACGAGTAATCATGAGACCAACCCCATCAATACTGGTGCTTGGTTAGTTTCAGCAGAGGCCGTTATGGGGAAAGGATTTACATTGTACATTTGACTGGTTGGAAAGAAAACGACTAGAGCCACAGGCAGGAATCTGATGAGGCCGAACTTAAAGGTAAATCAATTATTATTCGGTTGCCAGGGAGATTTACGCAATCTGGCATTTCCCCGATGATTCTTCTTGTTTTTATTCGTCTCTCTCTCTCTGTCCCTATTATCTCTCCTCAAGATGTGATTAAAATGTTTGTGTTGTTGTCTGGGAGAACCCACTGGGATCACTTGAGAATGCTGCTTGGCACATAGCTGTGGATTAGGCCCTACAGTCTGGGAGTGTTTCTGGGGTCTGCTGCTTGTCACATTAGCTGTGGATTAGGCCCTATAGTCTGGGAGTGTTCTGGGGTCTGCTGCTTGGCACATAGCTGTGGATTAGGCCCTACAGTCCTGGGAGTGTTCTGGGGTCTGCTGCTTGGCACATAGCTGTGGATTAGGCCCTATAGTCTGGGAGTGTTCTGGGGTCTGCTGCTTGGCACATAGCTGTGGATTAGGCCCTACAGTCTGGGAGTGTTCTGGGGTCTGCTGCTTGGCACATAGCTGTGGATTAGGCCCTACAGTCTGGGAGTGTTCTGGGGTCTGCTGCTTGTCACATAGCTGTGGATTAGGCCCTACAGTCTGGGTGTGTTCTGGGGTCTGCTGCTGGCACATAGCTGTGGGTTAGGCCCTACAGTCTGGGAGTGTTCTGGGGTCTGCTGCTTGGCACATAGCTGGTGGATTAGTAGCCCTATAGTCTGGGATGTTTCTGGGGTCTGCTGCTTGGCACATAGCTGTGAGATTAGGCCCTACAGTCTGGGAGTGTTCTGGGGTCTGCTGCTTGGGCACATAGCTGGTGGATTAGGCCCTACAGGTCTGGGAGTGTTCTGGGGTCTGCTGCTTGTCACATAGCTGTGGATTAGGCCCTACAGTCTGGGAGTGTTCTGGGGTCTGCTGCTTGTCACATAGCTGTGGATTAGGCCCTACAGTCTGGGAGTGTTCTGGGGTCTGCTGCTTGTCACATAGCTGTGGATTAAGGCCCTACAGTCTGGGAGTGTTCTGGGGTCTGTCTGCTTGGCACATAGCTGTGGGTTAGGCCCTACAGTCTGGGAGTGTTCTGGGGTCTGCTGCTTGGCAAGCATGCTGTGGATTAGGCCCTACAGTCTGGGAGTGTTCTGGGGTCCTGCTGCTTGGCACATAGCTGTGGGGATTAGGCCCTACAGTCTGGAGTGTTCTGGGGTCTGCTGCTTGCACATAGCTGTGGATTAGGCCCTACAGTCTGGGAGTGTTCTGGGGTCTGCTGCTGTCACATAGCTGTGGATTAGGCCCCTACAGTCTGGGAGTGTTCTGGGGTCTGCTTGCTTGTCACATAGCTTGGGATTAGGCCCCTACAGTCTGGGAGTGTTCTGGGGTCTGCTGCTTGGCACATAGCTGTGGATTAGGCCCTATAGTCTGGGAGTGTTCTGGGGTCCTGCTGCTTGGCACATAGCTGTGGATTAGGCCCTAAAGTCTGGGAGTGTTCTGGGTCTGCTGCTTGGCACATAGCTGTGATTAGGCCTACAGTCTGGAGAGTGTTCTGGGGTATGGCCTTGTCACATAGCTGTGGATTAGGCCCTACAGTCTGGGAGTGTTCTGGGGTCTGCTGCTTGGCACATAGCTGTGGATTAGGCCCTATAGTCTGGGAGTGTTCTGGGGTCTGCTGCTTGGCACATAGCTGTGGGTAGGCCCTACAGTCTGGGAGTGTTCTGGGGTCTGCCTGCTTGGATGGAGTGAGCCTGCTTAGGCCTACAGTCTGGGAGTATTCTGGGGTCTGCTGCTTGGATGGAGTGAGCCTGTTTAGGCCCTACAGTCTGGGAGTGTTCTGGGGTCTGCTGCTTGGATGGAGTGAGCCTGCTTAGGCCCTACAGTCTGGGAGTATTCTGGGGTCTGCTGCTTGGATGGAGTGAGCCTGCTTAGGCCCTACAGTCTGGAGTATTCTGGGGTCTGCTGCTTGGATGGAGTGAGCCTGCTTAGGCCCTACAGTCTGGGAGTATTCTGGGGTCTGCTGCTTGGATGGAGTGAGCCTGCTTAGGCCTGACCTTGGAAGTTGTCTCCGGACCACTGAACTAAAATGGTGATAGAAGTAGTGTGTAATGCTTCATGTTGAATTATTTAGGAGGTCTCTGAGGTAAATATTTTACATTTTCTGTGTATTCAAAAAAATGTTCATGAGCAACAGAACGGTAGCCTTTGTGTTTTTAGTTTTTTTGAATAATGACCTGAATGCTCAAAATGTGGACAGGGTGTAGACCTGAGAAATGCGGTAAACCAAACAGGCAAACTGGTGTGTTTCCAGTTTTTTTGCACAAGGCCTTGTGAATAGATAGGCTATAATACACACAATGCTATGTGATAAGACATACGTAATAAGTATTGTTATAAATAATATCATGACATAGGTTATATGATATTATAAACTGGGTGGTTAGAGCCCTGAATGCTGATTGGCTGACAGCCGTCGTTTATCAGACCGTATAACACGGGTATGACAAAATATTTATTTTTACTGCTCTAATTACAATTGGTAACCAGTTTATAATAGCAATAAGGCTCCTCAGGGGTTTGTGGTATATGGCCAATATACCACAGCTAAGGGCTGTATCCAGGCACTCCTCGATGCGTCGTGTGTAAGAACAGCCCTTAGCCGTGGTATATTGGCCATATACCACACCCCCTCGGGCCTTATTGCTTAAGTAGACAGTACATACGTTATATGTAACCAGTTGAAGGAAGGAAAGTCACCTCCAGTTTGGTTTGGTTGGGGGCTGGTAGAAACAGATTGATCTGCCTGTGTGTCCCACAGCTTTCACCTCTTCCCCACTTCTGCCTCCATCAATTTTTAACAATGAGTGGCAGTGCAGAGGGGGACCAGGGGGTGTCCAAACAGATCCTCTCTCTGGGTGTGAGGGGGAAGGGAGGGACGGTTGTGTGGCTGCATGCCTTGGGGAGGTAACCCCGCTGGTTGGTGGTCCGGTGTTGTTTGTTCGTCTCTGTCTCTGTGTGTGTGTGTGTGTGTGTGTGTGTGTTCGGTATCTTAGTCACTTTAATTGTTTGTAAATATTGCATTATGTATTTTGGGTATATGTGGTAAAACTGTTAGATATTACTGCACTGTTGGAGCTAGAATCACAAGCATTTTGCTACACCCACAATAACATCTTCTAAACGTGTATGTGACCTATAAAATTTGGTTTGATTTGATTTGATTATGCTTGCGTGTGTGTGTGTGTGTGTGGTGCATGTGTGTGTGACAAGGGGGGTTGGAAGCGATTAATGAGCTTAAACCTCCCCTTCGCCCTCTCTGCTCCACAGAGCTCCTCCTTCTCCTCCACAGAGCTCCTCCCCCTCCACAGAGCTCCTCCCCCTCACCCCATTTTCTCCTCAAGGGTTAATGGTTCAGTGAGCAATGCTTTGGGTTGGGTGACGCATCCAGGGGCTCTCTGGGTAGTCATGTGAGCTAAGCAGACAAGATGGTCAGCTCAGCTGCACACAGAGGAGCTGCCCTCCATCTTGTTCATCTATTGTGTACTGAACACCCTTGGACAATGAGGTTCATTACTCATGACACAGGCTAGTTGCGGATGTACTACACCGGTAATTCAGTATCTAATACACAAGGCATGTCGTCACCACACACAAATAGGCAGACGGAATTTAACAATGTGCTCATAAAAAAAAGTGGGTCAGTCAAAAGGATCCCTTTTAGATATAGTGTCAAACTAATTATATGGACAATGCTCTCTTTGAATGTAACTGTTTTATTCAATATGACAATGGCTAGTTACTGTATATACAAAGGAAATAGCTGGTTTTTGTGGATGAAGGAAAACGGCACACAATTCTACCAGCGATATAATACGTCTACTTCACTTTTAGAGATGTTTTTCTGACCGAGGGGAAACGCCACCGGTTTATGTTCGTGTCAAGATACTCTCTGGAAATGTTCTTTCCTCAGAATGGCTATTGGAGATTTATAGAGTAAGACTGGGACTTAAGGAAGTGCTGTAGTACAAGAGCTAGAGAACCGGGGACTTGGGAGTGCCAGTCAGTGCTTTAAATAGATCTGTATGTTTTGAAACACCTGTTCACTGGAAATGTGAGCAGAGCGTGCCAGGAGTCTACTTGGATTAGAATCCATCACTTAAACACAAATGGGCTGACAGATATTAGGCTATGATAATCAACAATGACATTAGTTATATAATTGCAGGGATTTGTCATTGGGGGCCTTTAAGTGGGTAAATGACTATAAGTGGGATTTGCTTATGGCCCAGACTACTTGTGTAGTCCTATCATCATCATCGGCCTGCATCTCATCAATAATATTGGAGATAGTAATTCATGTACCCCATATCATCTCCCCCCATCTTCAGCTCACTCCAGCCTATGATGACAGAGAGAGAGAGAGAGAGAGAGAGAGAAAGATATACAGAGGGAGGGAGGGAGATTGAAGTGCCCTCCAGGAGAGGCCTGCTGCTGTGGGGGTGTCAACAGTGGCTCTCTCCCCTGGTTGTGCACAGACACCCATCCCGAGTGGCACAGCGTTCTAAGGCACTGCCTCTCAGTGCTAGAGGCGTCACTACAGACCCTGGTTTGATTCCAGGCTGTATCACAACCGGCCGTGATTGGGAGCCCCATAGGGCGGCGCACAATTGGACCAGCGTCGTCCGGGTTAGGGTTTGGCCGGGGTAGGCCGTCAATGAAAATAAGAATTTGTTCTTAACTGACTTGCCTGGTTAAATAAAACAAATCCCTTCATGGTGGAGAGCAAAAGATCAGTAAAATGACCTCCCTTTATCCACCTAATCAGTTGTCTGTTTAAGACCCGTTGGACAATCAATGGTCCAAAGCACTCAAAATGTTAAAAAGAGAGTTGAAAAGTCATAGTAAGCTTTATAAGGCCAAATGTATCTGGCCTTTTAATCTGTGGTCTGAAGAGGAGAGATTGAAAGGTCCAACACCGAGGGACTGGAACACAGTGTCCAGATTGATTCACACAGGAACTAAAGGCTTTCTTTACTGAAGAGAGGGTCAAAAAATGTCCTTCTCCCCACATTTGGCCACAAATATTTTGAATCAAAGTCGATGTGTGATGATGCATGATCAGACGATCCCTCTTTTCGGGATAAATGTCTTGGGAAAGAGAAAATCTCAGTCAGCTCTGATCAACAATTGTGTGAAGCTACAGCCTCTCTACATTCTCTGAAAGTGTGTAATTGAGGAGCAGCAAACCCTCTGTGGAAAAGATTCATTATCACCTCCAGTTAACGAGTGGATTCTAAAATGGGAGCTGGGGCCCTAGGCAGAGGAAGGAGATGTGAGGATGGGGCCCTAGGCAGAGGAAGGAGTTGTGGGGATGGGGGCTGGGGCCCTGGGCAGAGGAAGGAGATGTGAGGATGGGGGCTGGGGCCCTGGGAAAAGGGGGGAGATGTGAGAATGGGGGCTGGGGCCCTAGGCAAAGGGAGGAGATGTGGTGATGGGTCTGGGGCCCTGGGCAGAGGGAGGAGATGTGAGGATGGGGGCTGGGGCCCTGGGCAGAGGAAGGAGGTGTGGGGATGGGGGCTGGGGCCCTGGGCAGAGGAAGGAGATGTGAGGTTTGGAGCTGGGGCCCTGGGCAGAGGAAGGAGGTGTAGGGCTGGGGCCCTGGGCAGAGGAAGGAGGTGTGTGGATGGGGGCTGGGGCCCTTGGCAGAGGAAGGAGGTGTAGGGCTGGGGCCCTGGGCAGAGGAAGGAGGTGTGGGGATGGGGGCTGGGGCCCTGGGCAGAGGGAGGAGATGTGTAGATGTTGGCTGGGGCCCTGGGCAGAGGGAGGAGATGTGGGGATGTTGGCTGGGGCCGAAGGAATCACAGGCCAGGTGCTGTTCCTCTGTTGTGGAGTGTCTCCTCTCCTACAGACATACAGAGCTCTGTTGACACAGAGGGGTTTTGTCTTAACACTAACTTCACACATCAGATAGGGGTGTATGGGGTTTTACGTGTTAGATGTCAGCAGCACACAAAAAGCCCAGGCTCAGGGGTGATAGTGTTTCTGTGAGTCTGTGTTGACTAGGCTAACATGCTCTTATTCAAGTTAAGGGCGTACAAACTCCCCCATCCCCATAGAGCGGAGAGAGACAGCGGTTCAAAGGGCCAACCAGTGTCAATAATTTACAGGCGAGGACAAACACACATTTTTTATTTAACTAGGCAAGTCAGTTAAGGACACATTCTTATTTACAACGATGGCCTACAGAAGGATAAAGGGATATTCACATGCACTGATTAAGGTAAGAAAATGTATGCTCTCACTACTGTCAGTGGCTCTGGATAAGAGTGTCTGCTAAACAGCTAGAATGGAAATATCCCCCTGGAGATGAACCAATGATTTATACTGTCTATACACAAGATGACTGATAGGGGGCGCTGTGTTGAAGCCACCGTGCCTCCACCATGCCACCCCTCCACCAGAAATGCATTTATTAATGTCTACATTCGTTTAGCCACATTACAGACACCTTAATGCATACTTCAAAATTGAATTATGTGAGATAAACATTAACAAAAATATAAAGATATATATTAAAACTTTTCCCTTAAAGTATAATATTTAGAGATTACTAATGCTACTGTCCCCACTACAACAAAGTTAATACTTAAATACATGTAATTTTGTCCTTGAAACATTTAATGGAAATACTGTAGAATTCCATTCATTCCTATGGAGAACTGCTCTTACTGGGGAGTGTCAATATGGCCGACCGGTGTCTTCAATTACGGTCAATTTGAGCTGCGGACCAAGAATGTCACGTTGCCAGCAATAACGAAAGGTAAGGCAAGGATTTAGTAGAAATCTCCTTTGCCACTCGGCTCCTTCATCTCTCGTAGTGGGAATAGGGCCTTACTGACACGTCACACTCAAATGGTTCTATTTCTGTCTTCTCTCCTCCCTCTCTGCTGCCACAAACGCATGGGTGGAAGCGCTGTAAACTACAGCCAGCTCTTCGGAGATGACGAAATTAGTTCACAAGGCTTCCAAATGGCTCAAATGTAATTATTTAGTGCACCAAAGAAACCAATTCGGGTCAGTCATAAATATATAGGATGACTTCAAATTGCTTATATAGAGGTTGTGTTTTACATTGTAACTGGAAGGTCATAAATCTTGACCAGAAACACGTTGTAAAGGGTCAGCTGGTTGGGGTGTTGCAGGCCCACAACCCTCTTGAGTCTGTGTTCTAGAGTGGGTTAGAACCATGGAAATGGAATCCATAGGACGGAGCTCCCCGTTCATGTCAATGATGGCAGAAAGGTTCCAAGGCTTTTCTAAGGATTCTATTCCTACAGGTTGAACAACGGGGTGCTGATGTGACCCACTGCGTGGATTCCTATCCACTCAACACAAACAAACACTGATGACAACATTCCTGTGTCCGTATGATTGTTTAGTTGCCAGTGTTAATCATGGGGTCGGATGAATGTATGTGAAGAATATGTGGTGTGTGTGCAGACAAAATAATTGAATATTATTCATGTTAATTAATGTTGTTATATGTTATTATACCTATTAGCAGCGACACCACTGTATGACTGCTTTAAAACACACACACAGACACACACACACACACACCCACCCACATATACACACACACACACACACACAGACACACACACACACCCACACACACACAACCACACCCACCCACATGCACACACACACACACCCACCCACACACACCCACACCCGCACACACACACACACCCACACGCACACCCACACACACAGACACACACACACACACACACACACATACACACACACACACCCACCCACCCACATACACACACCCACACCCACCCACCCACACACACCCACACACACAATTAAATTAAGACCAATATATCAAACAAATGCCTCATAGGCACACATGACAAACAGCAACATAAATAACAATGTGTCTCCAACACAATCAACAGTACACTACGCTGAGTAAGTGGATTGCTACCAGCCACCTAGGTAGTGTAAAGACGGAATGCCAACCGGAAGTAGAGAATATAAAGTCTATGAACCCACGCAGGGTAATGGATGTGGAGATCTACAGTAACGGAGTCAGTCTCCGCCACTGGCAGCTGGTCATTCCCCGTTTAGGAGGGAGGAGGGAGGGCATTCATGGTCTGGCACCAGTCACAGACGTAGAGAGAGAGAGAGGAGAGGAGAGGGGAAATGTCCTAAGTGTTCCATCCCGTCTAAGCCACAGAACCTGAGTGCATGGCATTCCTGTCCAGTAACCCTACACCTCTGGGTTGGCAGGCATAGGGTGTGGAGAGTAGGACACCTGGATTCCTTCAATCTCTGTTTAATTGTTTTGTCAAGGCCTCACATTACAGAGCTCTCAGGCAGGGCCAAGCCAAACACAATAAACGTTTTAAGTGAATTTTGTCTCTGATGCTTCGATAAACACATTTTTTAAACGTGAAACTAAGATAAACAGAATACTATTTCAGACACTGGTATACAGTACCAGTCAAAAGTTTGGACATACCTACTCATTGAAGGGTTTTTCTTTATTTTTACTATTTTCTACATTGTAGAATAATAGTGAACACATCAAAACTATGAAATAACACATATGGAATCATGTAGTAACCAAAAAAGTGTTAAACAAATCAAAATATATTTTATATTTGGGATTCTTCAAAGTAGCCACCCTTTGCCTTGATGACAGCTTTGCACACTCTTGGCATTCTCTCAACCATCTTCACCTGTAATGCTTTTCCAACAGTCTTGAAGGAGTTCCCACATATGCTGATCACTTGTTGGCTGCTTTTCCTTCACTCTGCGGTCCGACTCATCACAAACCATCTCAATTGGGTTGAGGTCTGGTGATTGTGGAGGCCAGGTCATCTGATGCAGCACCATCACTCTTCTTCTTAGTCAAATAGCCCTTACACAGCCTGGAGGTGTGTTGGGTCATTGTCCTGTTGAAAAATAAATGATAGTCCCCCTAAGCTCAAATAGTAAAAAATAAAGAAAAACCGTTGAATGAGTAGGTGTGTCCAAACTTTTGACTGGAACTGTAATTTACCGCTCGGTGCCCCTGTCAAGCTATTTCTTTGATCATACGATGAAGGTGGATGACAAAACTGATCTTTATTTGCAAATGAATTGAATCAACTTTCCGATAGGCAAAACTACGAATAGAGATGATGAAAAATGAGTACTGGTTGTGGCAACACTGTTACTCTACTGTGCCAAAGCCCTGTATTCCTGACAGTCAGAGAGAGATTCAACAACAGCACTGAAGTGTTTTAACCAGGAGAGTGCCTCACGCTAAACTCCATGAACTCTGTGTTTAAATATCGGGACATACAGTATCTGTTGTTTGCCCTTCCAGACAGTGTACACCATTTCTACTCAAAATGACTGAAATGAATCTGACAGATTAGAACTGGCACTTGGATGATTACAGCATAGCTTGTCAAGCAGATACTGTGTACACAGCTGGGGATGAACCTTGTATAGGCCAGGGGTTAGGCCATGGATAAGGCCAGGTGAAAGTCCAGGGTTTAGGCCAGATCACAAATGTTGGTCTGTCAAACGGGGGAAAAAATGTAATCAAATTAATCGCAGGATTTTCTGAATTCCCTCAAATGAAGCTGTAATTTAAGGTTTTTCATAGAAAAACATTACATGAATATTGACGTCTTGATTTTGTCTATGGGATGTCTTCAGTGAATTTTGAACACTTTCAGACAATGCGATTAAACGAGATTAAAAATGATTTGTGCACTAAAATAACAGATTAACTCCAACAGCCCCAACAACAGATTAAACACATTTTGGACAAGGGATCGGTGTAAAAAGTTTAGAGAGTTCAATACAATACAATATTATCTATCCACAATGTATGTTCTTAACCCTAAATATATCAACAGCTAAAAGCATTGTATTTGGGACAAATCATTCTCTAAACCCTAAAGCTTGTAATGAATAATGTGCCAATCGAGCAAGTTGAGGAGACTAAACTGCTTGGAGTAACCCTGGATTGTAAACTGACATGGTTTAAACATTCTGATGCAATGGAAGCTAGTACGGAGAGAGGTGATAAAGTGCTGCTCTGCTTTCTTGATATCACAATCAGCTAAACAAGTCCTACAGGCCCTAGTTTTATCACACCTGGACTACTGCCCATTTTTATGGTCAACTGTCACAAAGTAGAACATAGGGGAATTCCAGTTGGCCCAGAACAGAGCAGCACAGCTGGCCCTTATATGTACACGGAGGGCTAATATCAATAACATGAATGTCAATCTCTCCTGGTTCAAAGTAGAGAGATTGACTGCATCACTACTTGTCTTTGTGAGAGGTATTGACGAATTGAAAGCACCGAACTGTCTGTTCAAACAGCTAACAAGCAGCTCAGACACCCATACATACCCCACAAGACATGTCACCAGGGGTCTTTTCAGGGGTCTTTTCTGGGAAACACGCAGTACTATATAGAGCCATGACTACATGGAACTCTCTTCCATATCAAGGAACTCAAACGAGCAGAAAAATCAGGGGAAAACCCCCGCATAAAACGACACCTCAGGGCACAATGCGGACTGTGAAGAGGCACAGATACTCTACTGTGGTGTTGTGGATTTTATATTGTACATTTATAATAAGAGAGTAATAATGTAATAATGTATTAATGTATTTTATGATGTATTGTGTCATTTCTGTTGTGTTTTAGTGTGATGTCATTGTTTTCACTCCGTTTGGACCCCAGGAAGAGTAGCTGCTGCCAATAGGGATCCTAATAAATACGAACAAATACTACATACTAAACACTTAGAAAGCTCACAGGGATATTGGTATCCACAGTATCCCATCAATAATCAATTTCTTCAATTCAATTCTTATATTCCCCAAATGTTTTGTTTTGAACATACACTAAATACTGTCACGTCCTGGCCAGTATAAGGGTTAATTAGTATTGTAGTTTGGTCAGGACGTGGCAGAGGGTATTTGTTTTATGTGGTTCGGGGTGGTGTTTTTGTAGAAGGGCGTTTGATTTATTATTTCCGGGTTTTGGTTTATGTTCTAGGTTTATGTATTTCTATGTTTAGTCTAGTGAGTGTATTTCTATGTTAGGTTAATGGGGGTTAGGGACTCTCAATTGGAGGTAGGTGCTTCCTCTTTGCCTCTGATTGAGAGTCCTATATATGGGTAATTGTTTGGTGTAGGTTTTGTGGGAGATTGTTTCTTGTCTAGCGTGTGTGAGCCTGAGAAGACTGTTTTGTTGATCGTGAGTTCATTTTGAGTTAATAAAAGTTCAAGATGAGCAACCACATACCTGCTGCATTTTGGTCCTCCTTTCCCAACGACAACCGTGACAAATACACTGTAATTTAATCTTTAAAAAACAGCAAAATTGTCTCTCTGCCCCATGGCAAAATGTGTATAATTTCAAGAAATTTGCTTTAAAACTGCAACATTTTCTCTCCGCCCAAGGCAAAATGTGTAGAATTGCAGAAAATGATCTCTCTTATTCCATTGTGCTTTCCCAGGGCCTGAGACTTGTCCAGCCATGCACTGCAGAAGTCTTAGTAAAACTGCTTGTATGCTATTTGTATTGCACTCTTAGGTAGAATAATGTGTTCTGAATAACGTGTCCCTGATGAATTTGCTATCACAAAAAAGGTCCCTGAAGCAAAAACGTTTGAGAACCCACGGTATAGGCTACTGTAGTTATTTCCCCACGAAAAACAATTGTAACTTCTTGCATTTACTGCTACAGGTTTGTAAGTCAACGACATACAGAATATTATTTTATTACAACGATATGACTGCACATAAATTTTTTTTTTAAACCTCTAAATACAATGGCCATAGAACAATTCACCGACCTGCCCGATGATTAATAATGTTTCAAAAAGTACCCACATTCTTCACTGGAACAGGTAGTAGGTTCGTTCGGTGAAAGTCCTTGCAGATAATGTGTCAAGTTAAGAGCTCTGGCATTTTGTTTGCATTTCCTGTGTATATTTCCTGTTTCCTGCTTTTGTTGGTTCACACACAATGGATCATAAAAAGGGGTACTCACTCCATTTTAATCTCAATGATACTACACATAAATAGTCTCGATTGTTTTCCCTAGCCCTAGGACAGTCCTAACAGGCCCTGTGGACAGCCCTGTGGACAGCTACGTCACACTGTTCACGTTGTAGACAGTGAGAGAGCTGTCAAACATTGTTCAAGATTTGATGGAAATGAAGTTCCCTGGACTGTGGTCCTGATAACATAAACACTGTCGGTCTACTCAAAACAGCCCTCAGCTCAGACAATGTGCCAGTTCACTTTTAGGGGTGAATTCCTAACATGAGGATGTGCTAAATCAACAAGCAATTTCCTGCTTAATTAATTCCCAAATTAAGTGCAGTATCATGTTTAGCGTGTTTGTGGCTGGCCTGGAGGTGGAAAGTGGATTGGCTTATTGGACTTTTAGGAGTCTCGTTGGGGTCATAGACAAAAGTTTAGCTCCTTTTTGCTGGAGCCTTGACAGGGACTCCTGATTAAGTGTGTGCATGTGCGCGTGTGTGTGCGTGTGTGTGTGTGTGTCATATTCCTGCTGTGAGATGGCTGGGCAGTCCACTGACAGTCCCTTGGCTCCAGCCCAGTACCTGAGGAGTGACTGCTGGCCACTCGTTCCGCTGAGATCACTGGTGCCTGACCAGACTCTGCTTCCTGACAGCACTTCTTGAAAGGGAACATTCCTGGAACACTACTTCTTCGAGGCCTGAGTGGAATTCACAGCCCATCACTGACTGGTTCTCTGGTTAAAATACAATCGTTATTTTAGAACAAACAGGAAGCAAGATCTCATCACCACCGTTTTGATCCATCTGCAACCAATTGACACGTTGGTTTCCTACAATAATAAAACAATGATAGGTTAACTAGCAAGAATAACAGCTAGAGACATGTTTTGGTGAGATCGTGATTACTCAGTAATTTGCGTAGTGATTGTGATTAAGGGATAGTGACTCAGCAATTTGACCGAAGTGCAACACTTAGACGTGTACAGTGCATTCGGAAAGTTACAGCCTTATTCTAAAATGGATTACAATGTATTTTTTCAAATCAATCTACACACAATACCCCATAATAACCAAGCAAAAACAGGTTTTTAGAAATTTCTTCAAATTTATAAAAAAAACCAACTGAAGTTTACTTAAGTATTCAGAACCTTCACTCTGTATTTTGTTTAAGCACCTTTGGCAGCGATTACAGCCTCAAGTCTTCTTGGGTATGACACTACAAGCTTGGCACACCTGTATTTGGGGAGTTTCTCACGTTCTTCTCTGCAGACGCTTTCAAGCTCTGCAAGGTTGGATGGGGAGCGTCGCTGCACAGCTATTTTCAGGTTTCTCCAGAGATGTTTTATCGGGTTCAAGTCCGGGCTCTGGCTGGGCCACTCAAGGATGTTCAGAGACTTCTCCTGAAGCCACTCCTGCATTGTCTTGGCTGTGTGCTTAGGGTTGTTGTCCTGTTGGAAGGTGCCTGAGCGCTCCCGAGCAGGTTTTCATCAAGGACGTCTCTGTACTTGGATCCGTTCATCTTTCCCTCGATCCTGACTAGTCTCTTAGTCCCTGCTGCTGAAAAACATCCCCACAGCATGATGCTGCCACCACCATGCTTCACCGTAGGGATGGTGCCAGGTTTCCTCCAGACGTGACACTTGGCATTCAGGCCAAATTGTTCAATCTTGCTTTCATCAGACCAGAGAATCTTGTTTCTCATGGTCAGAGAGTCCATTAGGTGCCTTTTGGCAAACCCCAAATGGGCTGTCATGTGCCTTTTAGTGAGGAGTGGATTCCGTCTGGCCATTCTACCATAAAGGCCTGATTGATGGAGTGGTGCAGAGATGGTTGTCCTTCTAGAAGGTTTTCCCATCTCATCAGAGGAACTCTGGAGCTCTGTCAGAGTGACCATCGGGTTCTTGCTCACCTCCCTGACCGAGGCCCTTTTACCCCAATTGCTCAGTTTCTTCCATGTAAGATTCATGGAGGCCACTGTGTTCTTGGGGACATTCAATGCTGCAGACATTTTGTGGTACCCTTCCCCAGATCTGTGCCTTGTCACAATCCTGTCCTGGAGCTCTACGGACAATTCCTTCCACCTCACGGCTTGGTTTTAGCTCTGACATGTACTGTCAACTGTGGGACCTTATATAGACAGGTGTGTGCCTTTCCAAATCATGTCAAATCAATTGGATTTACCACAGGTGGACTCCAATTAAGTTGTAGAAACATCTCAAGGATGATCATTGGAAACAGGATGCACCTGAGCTCAATTTCGAGTCTCATAACAATGGGTCTGAATACTTATGTAAATAAGGTATTTCTGTTTAAATGTGGTATTGTGTGTAGATTGATCAATAATTGTTTTTATTTAATACATTTTATAATAAGGCTGTAAAGTTGTTACGTTAACTGTGTTAACTGTGGAAAAGGGGAAGGGGTCTGAATACTTTCCCGAACGCACTGTATCGCCGAGCCCCTGAACAAGGCAGTTAACCCACTGTTCCTAGGCCGTCATTGTAAATAACAATTTGTTCTTAACTGACTTGCCTAGTTAAATAAAGGTTAAATAAAAAAAATAAAAAGAGATGTAAGGCTTTCCCAAAAACCTTCTCTATTAAATGTTAACTACAAAGTAGTCTATGCCTACCTGGCAGAATAATATCAAGATTATTTGCATCAATCCAATGGCCATTTGATTTGCAAACTCTGCATAACCAAACAATGGTCTCTTCCTGGCACCCTTGCATCAATCTAACTAACATAATACAAAAAATCCCCATTAAAATCTGTCAGTTTAAGCTAGAGATAGAATGTTTTTTGCACGGGCTGCATCTTAATCCACAGCATCAGCCTATGTCGGCGTTCCGCATCTGCGGTGAAAGGTGGCATAGCTAGAGCGGTGTTTGTCAGACCTTGAGACATCCCGAAAATTGGTTTTCTCACGAAAATGTCTGTAGCATCCGAACGGGTTGGCCTACAAACTATTATGACCACTCTATGGAAAGGGGAGACTCTCATGAAGTTAAACCAAAAATAAGGGGTTAAATATGTGGACACTTCAAAACCTTGTTTCTTATGATTTATTTTTTGAGTGCCTTTTTTGGCCATTTATGAATGCTTTGTTCACTGCGTTTCTATGGGCTATAGTAGTAAAGGCCAAATTCAAAATTGCATCAAATAATATTTATATATATATTTTATATATATATATATATATACCTAAAGGGGTCCTAAAATTAAAAATCAAATAGTTAAATGATTCATGGTATGACCATCTTAAAACAATTCCATATGTTAGATTTGTACCCCCCCCCTTTAGAGGCTACACCTACACCTTATTCTCAGACCTAAATAGTCTTCTGATGTGGTTTAAACGTTGCTGTGGACTTAGGGAGAGAGAAAAAAAAGTGATTTTGAGTTAGAAAAATTTTAAAAACTGGGAAAAACTGAAACCTGGAAAAACAAAACGCAATTGGGGGAAAAACTTACAGAATCAGGCAAAAAATGTCTGAGATTTTATCAGGCCCTACTAATAAACCAACCTGTGCTGCACCAGTGTTGTGTTTTTGCTGCATGCCATTTACAGTAAGCATGAATACTTCTCAGTAATTGCTCCTTTTAGATGAGACCTGATGGATGCTGATAAGGACCATAGAGAAAGACTGTAGTTATGGTTGTTGGTAAGAAAGATAAGGACCATAGAGAAAGACTGTAGTTATGGTTGTTGGTAAGAGAGATAAGGACCATAGAGAAAGACTAGGCTGGTGAGAGCCACTCTATGATGCTTGGCTTGTGGAGGACCTCTATGTGGGAGCACACAGATTCCACCCTCCCGTCCTAGGGTCAGAGATGAGGACTTCTGGGAATCACATGAGGACAACACGCCAACCAAGAGCTGCTTGGCCCCTGAAGCACGCCAGTATGGAACAGAGCTGCTTGGCCCCTGAAGCACGCCAGTATGGAGCAGAGCAACACTACAACATGGTTGGTTGGGGATGAGGGCCAACATATTAAAGAGATGCTTCAAAAGAGGCCTTGTTTCACCTAAGTGTATCTTTTGATGTCGTTAGACAAGACGCTTGTGTAAGTAGTGTGAAGAGTCTGAGGACTGTGTCACATAAAATAAACATTTGTGTCACATTTGTTTGACACCCTTCATAATTAGGTTTTTACTGTGAACATGGTTGTTATAACCAATATTTGCTGACTTTGTTCAAACCAGATTTAATTTCTATTGTATGCACAGTATTACACAGCTTTCAGTAACAAATTGGGGTCAGTGTCATGTCTGTGTAGCTGATGTTCTATATGAGGCAGCAATTTGAGAATCCTGTTGACCTCTACACACAGCCTACAATTAGTTTTAATGAAGACTAATTGAAAGAAACAGACAAGACAATTAATTGTCTGTACAAAAATGTGTTGGGTGTCTAACCCTGTTCCTTCCTGTTACTTCCTCACTGTCATAAAACAGACATACCACAGACGCACCACAGATCCCTGTTGACAGGGGGTTCAGAGGTCAGGACAGGTCAGGGTTCACAGAGACACAGCCACATTAAGGTGGAAGAAAGGAATGGGCCATTTGTTTTAAAACCTTGAGCTGGTCCTCAGGCTATGTGGCCGTGGAGCTGTGGAGCGGAGCTGGAACAAAGCAGGTGTTGAGTGTGAGCGAAGATGGGGAGCCACCTCTGTTTTCTGGGTCTGTAGTGCTTTTAGCCTGATCTGACTAGCTGGCTGGGGGAGGGGGGGGGGGGACAGGATAAGGCTCCTAATTGAATCATCGGCCCTTCGTTCGGTTCCCGGGGTGCAGGGCTTTGTGTCCTCCCTTCTCTTAAGAGGATAAATGGGCAGATTGAGGATTTTGACCTCGTCTCACGAACCAAGAGCTTTCAGGTTTAATGTAAAATAGATTTCCCTCTTACACAAAAGGGTAGCCATTTTTTGGAGAAAATGAAACTAAGTGCAGTAGTGTATCCCAGGCTTATAATCTGATAAGGAAACAGTGATGCTTTTCACCCCTCTCTGTTTTCAAATGTCTAGTAACAGCATGTAGAGGTGTATCTCTGTTCAGTAATACGGCACATGAAGACATACATTCTGAACATACAATAAGTATTACTTCACCTAAACTGCTGCTTCTATGTATTCTTCAACTGGAGTATACTTAGCAGACTTGTATTCTTCAACTGGAATATACTCAGTAGACTTGTATTCTTCAACTGGAATATACTCAGTAGACTTGTATTCTTCAACTGGAATATACTCAGTAGACTTGTATTCTTCAACTGGAATATACTCAGTAGACTTGTATTCTTCAACTGGAATATACTCAGTAGACTTGTATTCTTCAACTGGAATATACTCAGTAGACTTGTATTCTTCAACTGAAATATACTCAGTAGACTTGTATTCTTCAACTGGAATATACTCAGTAGACTTGTATTCTTCAACTGAAATATACTCAGTAGACTTGTATTCTTCAACTGGAATATACTCAGTAAACTTGTACAGTCGTGGCCAAAAGTTTTGAGAATGACACAAATATTAATTTTCACAAAGTCTGCTGCCTCAGTTTGTATGATGATAATTTGCATATACTCCAGAATCTTATGAAGAGTGATCAGATTAATTGCAATTAATTGCAAAGTCCCTCTTTGCCATGCAAATGAACTGAATCCCCCAAAAACATTTCCACTGCATTTCAGCCCTGCCACAAAAGGACCAGCTGACATCATGTCAGTGATTCTCTCGTTAACACAGGTGTGAATGTTGGCAAGGACAAGGCTGGAGATCACTCTGTCATGCTGATTGAGTTCGAATAACAGACTGGAAGCTTCAAAAGGAGGGTGGTGCATGGAATCATTGTTCTTCCTCTGTCAACCATGGTTACCTGCAAAGAAACACGTGCCGTCATCATTGCTTTGCACAAAAAGGGCTTCACAGGCAAGGATATTGCTGCCAGTAAGATTGCACCTAAATCAACCATTTATCGGATCATCAACAACTTCAAGGAGAGCGGTTCAATTGTTGTGAAGAAGGCTTCAGGGCGCCCAAGACAGTCCAGCAAGCGCCAGGACCGTCTCCTAAAGTTGATTCAGCTGCGGGATCGGGGCACCACCAGTACAGAGCTTGCTCAGGAATGGCAGCAGGCAGTTGTGAGTGCATCTGCATGCACAGTGAGGTGAAGACTTTTGGAGGATGGCCTGGTGTCAAGAAGGACAGCAAAGAAGCCACTGAGGACTAGGGTAAAGTCATTTTCTCTGATGAATCCCCTTTCCGATTGTTTGGGGCATCTGGAAAAAAGCTTGTCCGGAGAAGACGAGGTGAGCGCTACCATCAGTCCTGTGTCATGCCAACAGTAAAGCATCCTGAGACCATTCATGTGTGGGGTTGCTTCTCAGCCAAGGGAGTGGGCTCACTAAAAATTTTGCCTAAGAACACAGCCATGAATAAAGAATGTGACCAACACATCCTTCGAGAGCAACTTCTCCCAACCATCCAGGAACAGTTTGGTGACGAACAATGCCTTTTCCATCATGATGGAGCACCTTGCCATAAGGCAAAAGTGATAACTAAGTGGCTCGGGGAACAAAACATCGATATTTTGGGTCCATGGCCAGGAAACTCCCCAGACCTTAATCCCATTGAGAACCTTAATCCCATTGGTCAATCCTCAAGAGGCGGGTGGACAAACAAAAACTCACAAATTCTGACAAACTCCAAGCATTGATTATGCAAGAATGGGCTGCCATCAGTCAGGATGTGGCCCAGAAGTTAATTGACAGCATGCCAGGGTGGATTGCAGAGGTCTTGACAAAGAAGGGTCAACACTGCAAATATTGACTCTTTGCATCAACTTCATGTAATTGTCAATAAAAGCCTTTGACACTTATGAAATGCTTGTAATTATACTTCAGTATTCAATGGTAACATCTGACAAAAATATCTAAAGACACTGAAGCAGCAAACTTTGTGGAAATTAATATTTATGTCATTCTCAAAACTTTTGGCCACGACTGTATTCAAGTGATACTGTTACTTTTCATATCTGATTTTTTTTTTAACAAAATCCTTGTCTTTGATGACGTTTAACATAAAATACAATACATGGCAAACTAAAAAGGAAAAGGTAATAGCATTCGTCTCTCATTCCTTCCTTTTCTCATGTGTCATTGTTGCATTCCATATTTTACTGGAGCTCCAATCTGACTGTTATTGCTAAATACTCTCCAGGATCTTGCTCAGTCAGATTCCCTTTAAACACTTAAAAGTGTCAGCACTCTCTCCAGCGAGGGAAACTGACCTCTGCCAAGGGATCGAGACATCTGTCATTCCTATCCCCAGTCACACCTTTAGAGGCAGGAATGGCCACATCTGGCCCAGGTACCCAGCTTTTATTGAACGCTTTGGAGAAAAGGTTAGATATTTATGATCAGAGTATCAGTGCATAGGGCTCGTCCAAAGGCAATGCTTTTAATGTCTGTTTTACATTTATTACATAATGCTGAGGCATTTTGCGAAGTTGACCTGGGTGTAAGACAAGCTATATGCAACTTTGAACAGAAACCAGAGGATTGAATATACAATACCAGTCCAAAGTATGCTCATTCAAGGTTTTTTTCTTTATTTGTACTATTTTCTACATTGTATAATAATAGTGAAGACATCAAAACTATGAAATAACACATATGGAATCATGTAGTAACCAGAAAAATGTTAAACAAATCAAAATATATTTTATATTTGAGATTCTTCAAAGTAGCCACCCTTTGCCTTGATGACAGCTTTGCACACTCGTGGCATTCTCTCCACCAGCTTCAATTAACAGATGTGCCTTGTTAAAAGTTAATTTGTGGAATTTCCTTCTTAATGCGTTTGAGACAATCAGTTGTGTTGTGACAGGGTAAGGGTGGTATACAGAAGATAAGGGCAGTAGTGTATCCCAAGCGTATTCTCTGGTCCTCCAGAATGTTCATTAGCTATAGTCACATTGTGGCAGCAGGAATTATTTGGTCAGGATTTAGAGGGCATAGACCATGGTTATTGTGTTCAACTCTTTTATTATCTACACTCAGCGGACAGTTTTTTTGGTACACCACCCCGCTCACGAAAATGGATCGCCCCTACAGACAGTGAGTCACGTGACCGTGGCTTACTATATAAAGCAGGCAGACAGGCACTGAGGCATTCAGTTACTGTTCGATTGAACCCTAAAATGGGCAAAACTAGTGACCTAAGCGACTTTGAGTGTGGTATGATTGTCAGTGCCATGCACGTTGGTTCCAGTATCTCAGAAACGTCCAGCCTCCAGGGCTTTTCACGCACAACAGTGTCTAGGGTTTACAGAGAATGCTGCGACAAACAGAAACATCCAGTCAGCGGCAGTCCTGTGGGTGAAAACAGCTCGTTGATAAAAGAGGTCCAAGGTGAATAGCAAGAATCGTGTAAGCTAACAGGCGGGCCACAAACAGACAAATAATTGCGCAGTACAACATTGGTGTGCAGAACGACATCTCGGAACGCACAACTCACTTGTCAAGGATAGGCTATTGCAGCAGACTACCACAACTATAAACAAGAAGAAGCGGCTTCTGTGGGTACGCAGTCACTAACACTGGACAATTGAGGAGTTGAAAAACATTGCCTCGTCTGCCGAATTCCAGTTTTGTCAAACTGACGACAGAGTCAGGATTTGGCATAAGCAGCATGAGTCCATGGACCCATCCTGCCTGGAGTCAACAGTACAGGCCGGTGGTGTACTGATGTGGGGAATGTTTTCCTGGCACACGTTAGGTCCCTAATATTTTTATTTATTTTACTTTTATTTAATTAGGCAAGTCAGTTAAAAGACTATTCTTATTTTCAATGACAGCCTAGGAACAGTGGGTTAACTGCCTTGTTCAGGGGCAGAACAACAGATTTTTACCTCGTCAGCTCAGGGATTCAATCTCACAACCTTTCGGTTACTAATCCAACAGTCTAACCACTAGGCTACCTGCCACCCCATAAACTGACCACTCAGTGGATTTTCTTGTACGAATAACCCTGAGCATTTCATTTGCAGCTTTAGGATGCATATGTTATACTGACTGAAACATGGGTTGCAAAGATACTGGTAATTTAAAAAAGTTACCGGAATCTACAGTAATTTTGGTAATTAACAGAAAATCTATATCAATCTATCGTAAATGTGTTAATTTACACTTGAATAACTTGTTAAAAAAATATTAATATATACACTGCTCAAAAAAATAAAGGGAACACTTAAACAACACAATGTAACTCCAAGTCAATCACACTTCTGTGAAATCAAACTGTCCACTTAGGAAGCAACACTGATTGACAATACATTTCACATTCTGTTGTGCAAATGGAATAGACAACAGGTGGAAATTATAGGCAATTAGCAAGACACCCCCAATAAAGGAGTGGTTCTGCAGGTGGGGACCACAGACCATTTCTCAGTTCCTATGCTTCCTGGCTGATGTTTTGGTCATTTTTGAATGCTGGCGGTGCTTTCAGTCTAGTGGTAGCATGAGACGGAGTCTACAACCCACACAAGTGGCTCAGGTAGTGCAGCTCATCCAGGATGGCACATCAATGCGAGCTGTGGCAAGAAGGTTTGCTGTGTCTGTCAGCGTAGTGTCCAGAGCATGGAGGTGCTACCAGGAGACAGGCCAGTACATCAGGAGACGTGGGGGAGGCCGTAGGAGGGCAACAACCCAGCAGCAGGACCGCTACCTCCGGCTTTGTGCAAGGAGGAGCAGGAGAAGCACTGCCAGAGCCCTGCAAAATGACCTCCAGCAGGCCACAAATGTGCATGTGTCTGCTCAAACGGTCAGAAACAGACTCCATGCGGGTGGTATGAGGGCCCGACGTCCACAGGTGGGGGTTGTGCTTACAGGCCAACACCGTGCAGGACAATTGCCATTTGCCAGAGAACACCAAGATTGGAAAATTCGCCACTGGCGCCCTGTGCTCTTCACAGATGAAAGCAGGTTCACACTGAGCACGTGACAGACGTGACAGAGTCTGGAGACGCCGTGGAGAACGTTCTGCTGCCTGCAACATCCTCCAGCATGACCGGTTTGGTGGTGGGTCAGTCATGGTGTGGGGTGGCATTTCTTTGGGGGGCCGCACAGCCCTCCATGGCTCGCCAGAGGTAGCCTGACTGCCATTAGGTACCGAGATGAGATCCTCAGACCCCTTGTGAGACCATATGCTGGTGCGGTTGGCCCTGGGTTCCTCCTAATGCAAGACAATGCTAGACCTCATGTGGCTGGAGTGTGTCAGCAGTTCCTGCAAGAGGAAGGCATTGATGCTATGGACGGGCCCACCCGTTCCAAAGACCTGAATCCAATTGAGCACATCTGGGACATCATGTCTCGCTCCATCCACCAACGCCACGTTGCACCACAGACTGTCCAGGAGTTGGCGGATGCTTTAGTCCAGGTCTGGGAGGAGGTCCCTCAGGAGACCATTCGCCACCTCATCAGGAGCATGCCCAGGCGTTGTAGGGAGGTCATACAGGCACGTGGAGGCCACACACACTACTGAGCCTCATTTTGACTTGTTTTAAGGACATTACATCAAAGTTGGATCAGCCTGTAGTGTGGTTTTCCACTTTAATTTTGAGTGTGACTCCAAATCCAGACCTCCGTGGGTTGATAAATTGGATTTCCATTGACTATTTTTGTGTGATTTTGTTGTCAGCACATTCAACTATGTAAAGAAAAAAGTATTTAATAAGATTATTTCTTTCATTCAGATCTAGGATGTGTTGTTTAAGTGTTCCCTTTATTTTTTTGAGCAGTATATATAGTATTCATTTTTTTATATCGATATCCATATTGCCCATGAGTTTCTAGTAGATACAGCATATGGTTCAAGAGAAAATAGCCTAATTAATGAAAAAGCATCTAATCAACAATGGCATCATTTTCAATTACCTCTGCAACTCATCCAACTATTGACTGTTTTCACAACTGCCACCAGTTTGACACCAAAACATTGACAACAAACACATATTTACGAGAAAAAATATAAAGGATATTTCATGCTGAAACCCTCATATTAAACACCAATGATATTCATTTACATTTTTTTACATTTTTTTTACATATTCACTAAGTTGATGGTTTATATTTAAGATAATATTTTACAGTTTTGTTATTGTATTTTATTTTTATAATCTTATTTAATTATTTAATATATTTTACATGTGATAAGGCCAGAGAGAGGGCCAGAGATGATAATGTAATAATCTGAAGTACCCGAAATGGCCACTAGATGTCTTGTGATAGAGTACATAAAATCCAGATTTATATTTAATTTAACCTGGATTTAGCTATGCAAGTCAGTTAAGAACAAATTCTTATTTACAATGACAGCCTACCAAACCCTACCCCGGATGACCCTGGGCCAATTGTGCGCCACCCTATGGGACTCTCAATCACGGCCTGTTGTGATACAGCCTGGAATCGAACCAGGGACTGTAATGACGCCTCTAGCACTGAGATGCAGTGCCTTAGACCGCTGTGCCCCTCGGGAGCCCCATACAAAAATTCCCAGTAATATACCCACCCTTTGCAACCCTAGGTAAAACAGATGATGTAAATAGTTGAACAGTTCAATTCAGCTGCATTCAGTGCTTGCTGTCTGCGGTAAGAATTCTGTATAGAGGGCAACTAAATGAAGAATTACATTGAGTTGATCTAATATAAAACATTTTCTGCATTCCCTTTGTGGAAAACCACTATAGTATGTTCCAGTCTCCCTTCACTCAATAAAAACAATCCTACCAAAGGATTGTTTTCAAGCCATTTCTTAATATGACCACATTTAGAGTCCCTGCCATTTGTCACAGGCAGAAATGTGACTGATATTTAGGAAAGGATTTGACAAATGGACTGTAAAGCACTTTAACAGTTCCAGTGTTCACAGTAAATGTCTTCCTGTCGATGGAAGGGGGAGGTATTGTACCTTCCCTCTTAAGTAATTTCTATTTTCATTTTACAATGAAGGACTAAGATGGTGTAATTTCTCTCATCCTTCATCCTCCCTCTTTCTCTTTTCACCCTGATGAATGGCCTCCTCTTTCCTCCTGAGGGCAGACAAGCCTTCCTGTTGTGATTGCCAGTTAAGTCAACAACCCCTGGCCTGACCTCTGATTCATAGTGCTCCTTACCCTATCCAGTTCCACCTTTATTAATTCACATGTTTGTTGCCCTTTTAAAATGTCATCACTTTCCCACATTTCGCTTGTATGGCTGCGCCCTGGGCCAGCGGCCTGTGTATTCTCACTGCCCTGGAACACAGACAGATGCATCATGCCCATAGGGGGCATGTGCCCCCTCAGAATGTTAAACTTTTTGTTAATGTTGTTTCTCTAATACCACTAGCCACTTAGAAATGTTAGGAAGTTGGCTTTAGCTAGCCCATGTAGGTTCCCAATCTCATAACTAGCTTCCAAGTATCCATTTCAGACTATCAAGTTAAAGTAGCTATATAGCTTGTCTATCTGTTACACAGAGTGGAACAGGGGAACCCAAGAGCAGACTCAGACGAGGAGACTGGGATGAAGTAACCAAGGTATTTATTGACACACAGGGTAGAGATGGAGTGCAGGTCAGAGGAAGCTCAGGTGGGTTGCAGGAAACTAGGTGCGGAGGCTGAGGCTGGAGCGAGAGGGGGGGAGACAGGGTAAGCAGGTCCGGAGGGGAATCTAAGGGAGTAATAGAGTGGGGAATTCAGGACAGGGTAGCAGGATGATGATACGTGGAACTGGAGACAGGGACCAGAGTCAGAGCGGGCGGAACTGTAGTGGAGAGGAAAATAGCATCAGGCAAGGAAACCAGGCACAACAGGCTCTATCAGTAACAAACAGCTAGAAGCGTAGACTGAGCAGAGATTACGATCTGGCAGCGTGGAAGTGGCAGGACTGAGTATTTGTAGAGGTCTAGATTATGGAACAGGTTGCAGCTGGTGGGTATCTGCTCTGACTCCAGCACACCTGTCTCTGCCCACACAATCACACACACACAGAGGGAGAGGGAGAGAATACTGGGGGAGTGGCGCAGGCCAAGGAGACACAGGATGAGCAGTAGAGGGCGTGGCAGGAGCAGATGTAACACTATCTTAGCTGGCATGCCTGCCATCAAGGTTGGTAGACATTAGAAAAGCAACCAAGTGAATAGGACTCACTGTACTGAATAAGACTGACATTCCTTTCAATCTTTTGAGCAGAGATGCAGAGAGGCATATTTAGTTTCTTTAAAAAAAATGACAACCAGTCAGTAGGATACAAATAGCTCAAAAGGTATGCTTAGATATGCAGAAAAATGAACATATTTTTTTACATAGAATTAAGCATAATGATTATTGCTCGAGATTGCATGAAAAAGCTATTTCAGGTGTTCCTGAAACTCCCACCCACCAGCCATCCTCACATACAGTACTTTGTGCTCCCTTAGATGTTTGTGGTGCATGACGCCCCTGGACAGAGATCAGAATTCTCACAACGCCCTGATTTCTCTAAAGTGTTTATATTCTGGTGCATGGAGAACCAAATACGTAGCTACATTGATTTACTCTTACCCCTGTAACGCCATCTGGAGGATATGGAGAAATTTAAATAAAAGGATTAGGGGATAAATTCATGTTGTCGTTTTTTTATATATCTCAAATGTAATCAAAAATGAAGATTTTCTTTTTCATTAAGTACAATTTTACAGAACAGTGAGTGTTGTTACGGAAATAATCAATTGATTTTCATATTTGCAGAAAACATGCAAGAATATCTATATAATATACAGTATCTCTCACCATATTCATGATACAGTGCAAAAATCTAAACAAACTGAAATAAGAGAGGGACAGAGAATACAGATTCACAGAGGAATAGAAATCAGCCTAACTAAACATGATTGGCCCTTAGAAAGAAGTCCTGATGAGCGATCCAAATCCATAGCAGACGAGCAACCAAACAAGCAGACCTATACCTCCTCTTTATTCCCTGCCACCATGACATCATTGTTTCCCTGCCACCATGACATCATTGTTTCCCTGCCACCATGACATCATTGTTTCCCTGCCACCATGACACCATTGTTTCCCTGCCACCATGACATTGTTGTTTCCCTGCCACCATGACATCATTGTTTCCCTGCCACCATGACATCATTGTTTCCCTGCCACCATGACACCATTGTTTCCCTGCCACCATGACATTGTTGTTTCCCTGCCACCATGACACCATTGTTTCCCTGCCACCATGACATCGTTGTTTCCCTGCCACCATGACATCATTGTTTCCCTGCCACCATGACATCGTTTCCCTGCCACCATGACATCATTGTTTCCCTGCCACCATGACACCATTGTTTCCCTGCCACCATGACACCATTGTTTCCCTGCCACCATGACATCATTGTTTCCCTGCCACCATGACATCATTGTTTCCCTGCCACCATGACATCGTTGTTTCCCTGCCACCATGACACCATTGTTTCCCTGCCACCATGACATCGTTGTTTCCCTGCCACCATGACACCATTGTTTCCCTGCCACCATGACACCATTGTTTCCCTGCCACCATGACATCATTGTTTCCCTGCCACCATGACATCATTGTTTCCCTGCCACCATGACACCATTGTTTCCCTGCCACCATGACATCGTTGTTTCCCTGCCACCATGACATCATTGTTTCCCTGCCACCATGACATCGTTGTTTCCCTGCCACCATGACATCATTGTTTCCCTGCCACCATGACACCGTTGTTTCCCTGCCACCATGACATCGTTGTTTCCCTGCCACCATGACATCATTGTTTCCCTGCCACCATGACACCATTGTTTCCCTGCCACCATGACACCATTGTTTCCCTGCCACCATGACATCATTGTTTCCCTGCCACCATGACATCATTGTTTCCCTGCCACCATGACATCGTTGTTTCCCTGCCACCATGACATCGTTGTTTCCCTGCCACCATGACATCATTGTTTCCCTGCCACCATGACATCATTGTTTCCCTGCCACCATGACATCGTTGTTTCCCTGCCACCATGACACCATTGTTTCCCTGCCACCATGACATCGTTGTTTCCCTGCCACCATGACATCATTGTTTCCCTGCCACCATGACACCATTGTTTCCCTGCCACCATGACATCATTGTTTCCCTGCCACCATGACATCGTTGTTTCCCTGCCACCATGACATCGTTGTTTCCCTGCCACCATGACATCATTGTTTCCCTGCCACCATGACATCATTGTTTCCCTGCCACCATGACATCATTGTTTCCCTGCCACCATGACACCATTGTTTCCCTGCCACCATGACATCGTTGTTTCCCTGCCACCATGACATCATTGTTTCCCTGCCACCATGACATCGTTGTTTCCCTGCCACCATGACATCATTGTTTCCCTGCCACCATGACACCGTTGTTTCCCTGCCACCATGACATCGTTGTTTCCCTGCCACCATGACATCATTGTTTCCCTGCCACCATGACACCATTGTTTCCCTGCCACCATGACACCATTGTTTCCCTGCCACCATGACATCATTGTTTCCCTGCCACCATGACATCATTGTTTCCCTGCCACCATGACATCGTTGTTTCCCTGCCACCATGACATCGTTGTTTCCCTGCCACCATGACATCATTGTTTCCCTGCCACCATGACATCATTGTTTCCCTGCCACCATGACATCGTTGTTTCCCTGCCACCATGACACCATTGTTTCCCTGCCACCATGACATCGTTGTTTCCCTGCCACCATGACATCATTGTTTCCCTGCCACCATGACACCATTGTTTCCCTGCCACCATGACATCATTGTTTCCCTGCCACCATGACATCGTTGTTTCCCTGCCACCATGACATATTTTTTTCCCTGCCACCATGACATATTTTTTTCCCTGCCACCATGACAAAATTTGAATCACAGGGAGACAGGAGGAAATGTAATATTTATCTAAATTCCAATGACCTTCATCTGAGCTGTTTGATGTTGTCAAGAGGTCAGCACTCAGCAAGGACTCTGCATTTCAAACACTCCAACTAGACCGAGGAGGACATTAGCTTCCCAGAGACTCAGCTGTAGTTGCAATATGTCATCCTTCATTATGTCCTTTTCTCTGGAGGCTTGTGTAGGGTAGTTTCAGTGTACTGACTGCAGACAACTAGACCCACACTGTGTACTTTAGCTGGGTTATCTTCATGAAGTGTTGCTGCAGGACGGCCAGTGTTATTCTGAAATGGCTTGGGGACTGGTCACAAATAAGAAGAATAGTAATTAGGAATTTGGAAGATTTAATCAAATTGTTGTTCCATTAAAACAATACAGTGCTTTAATTTAGTCCAATGAACCTTGATTTATGACATCAGTGGTATTGTTCTGATTTAGCGTGTCATATTCCCACAGGGCTAACTAACTGTACTGTACCATCAGGCCTGACAAACTGTATGCCACATGGTTTTACAGCATCAACCAGGGCAAGGACTTCACTCTGCTGTGTTTACATATTCCCAAGTCTTTAAACAGGCACAATAAAAGGTCAACTGTTAGAAAGTGGCTTACTATGGACCCGGCAGGTCCTGCATGGTGTGCAGGTTGGCAGGTTATTTTCCTTTACCTGCTTCAATGTCAGCAGTTTGCTAACTGTGAACTGGCTTTTTTTCTGTGTGGTTCTTTGCTAGTTGTTTTGTAATGCTGCAGTGTTTCAGTTATGTTATTGCGGCCTAGTTTCAGTTACATTTCCTTGTTTTTACGCTATTTTGGAATTGGCACGAAAATACAGTTGGATGTAGTTTTTCTCCATAATTCCAACCCACTACATTGAGAGGATGAGTCCATGAAATGGGATTCTGAAACTATTGATCACGACGTCAACGACTTATGAGTAAGATTTTCTCCAGCGAATCAGAGCATTTTGCATCATAGCAATGAATGCCTGGATAGACTTGCGTAACAGCCATGGAAAGTGGTTTAACATCTCTTATTTGATCATGTGTCAGAGGTATAAGCCCCAGGATCTATTTCATAAATTATCAGATGCCCTAGATAGAAAAAAGAGAAGAACTTGCTGGAGAAAAATGCTAATTGTGTCTGTTGTGGTAAACGCAGGCATTTGGAAGTTGTGAAAATGAGGAACGTAACAGCAGATAGCTGGGTGTGAGATGACTGCAGCTGGTATCACTTGAACTGACAAAGCGCAGACAATGACCGTCATATTTTCATCCCTGCTGTTCCACTGCTTTGGGGGGGTATGGTCTCCGTCTTGGCCAGCAACTCGTGACACCCAATATGGCAGCGTTCAACTAATGGATGCCACCTTGTCAACACTAATTACTAAGACTGCAGCAATGAGGAGGCAGCTAATTAACAGACTAACGATGTTTGTCACTTCAGGCTGACCCAGATATTTAGGAGAAAGCCAAGCTTGTCACCCTCACATTTTCTCCAGTTTATCTTTCCACAAATATCTACATTTCTATTCCATGTTTTTTCAAAATGGAATCCTCTATATTTCAGCATTCATTTGGTTTATTTACCGTTCCATTTCTCCCTCTGTCATATTTCCGTCAAAATTGATTAGGACAGAAAAGCAAGCTGCCATTTTTTTCCTCTGAAATTAAGAATGTGAAAATAGGTGAGCTTTGCAGCAGCCATAACTGCAGTTGTCAGAGCTCAGAGTATTTATTCCCAATCACATCAAAGATGATGTGAATTTGACATTTTTAGAACTCCTTTACCCGCTCAATGTTCTAATTATCAGTGTAAGGAAACAGAAGGTGGTAATGATGAAACAGCGGGGGTTGTGTGTGTGTGTGTAACTTTGTATAGTAAGCATAATAAATTTTTTTTTACTGATCTTACATATTGAGACAATTCCTCCTCACCAGCCCCCCTCCCATCCATATTCAGAATCCCTCAGAATTTATTTTCTAGGTCAGTGAAAGAGCTGAGGATTTGTGGGAGGTTTGGGGAATGTTGTTTGTGTCTGATTCAAAGCAAAATCAAAATAATGTTTCTGTTTCCAAACTTTGAAAATGTTCCCCATGTATAGTTCACAAAAAAATATTCACAACAAATATTACATTGTCGTGACTCTTCTAATAATCTGAAAAAAAGTATGAAATTATTTTGCAATTTGTTTAAATATCTGTCTCATTTTCCCTCAGATCCGAGTAGATGGCATACCTCCCCCGTCCCAGAGTGCTATGCTGTATGAGACTGTTACAGTGGATGAAGGGAAACCTATTCTGCGGGACATGGTCTTCAGCCCTGACTACCAACACATCTACATGCTAAGTGACAAACAGGTGAGAGACACACACACACCAGATAGATAAAAAACATGTATGAAATGTATGCATTCACTACTGTAAGTCGCTCTGGATAAGAGCGTCTGCTAAATGACTAAAATGTAAAATGTAAAATGTAGAATAAAGCATTGACCACCAAAGTCGATCAATAGGTTTATTTCAGGATGAGAGAATGAAAGATTATGAACTTGTCCGTTGTGGAATGTTCCAGCATTAAACACCGCTGAGTTTAATACAGTGTTGTCTTACTTTCAGAGATTCTCAAACCTTTATGTAATGGTAATATAAGTTGAATGTGTATACAGACTATCTCTAACTGATTTACTTCTCCAGATATCTGCTTTTGTTTCACAGTCCCATTCATAATGCGTGTGAAAACATTTGTTCTGCGCTATGAAGACCTATCTTGGAATTATAAAAGATACGTTTGTCAAAAGGAATTGAATTAGACCCAGGCACTGTCAACAGTCTGCTTTGTTTTAAAACCCAACCGGAATTTCAGGTATGTTGTTTTAACATCTGCACGACTGGAAGACAGAATATGAAACACCAGTTCAATGTCTTTGAATTCTGCCTCAGCTGGTTCCCTATTAGGGAACTTTAGGGACGTGTCTCCATGGAGAGGCTTGCAGAATAGCTCTATTCTAAGAGGTCTTATTGTACAGAGGATAGGAAGGTTAACACACCAAGTTCCTCTGCAGTTGACTAGAAGAAATCCTCCTACACACAGTACATAAAGCTGCACGCATTAATAATGCCACTGCCCTGCATAATACATCTATCAGCTTATTAGTTTTCTTCATAATCAAGCAGTTTATTGAAAGGAAGGATGAATTGCTGTCGTTGTGCAGTTATCACAAAGATTTGATCTTTAGCCTTTTACTTTTTACCGTCAGCATGTCTCAGAAATAACGAAGTAAAGAGAGACAGTCCTCCAATGAGAAGACTTGTCTTTCTGATTTAGAAAAGGTCTGCGTAGTCAAAATGAAGAGATATGATTTGTGTGTATGTGTATATATATATGTGTGTGTCTACAGTCGTGGCCAAAAGTTTTGAGAATGACACAAATATTAATTTTCACAAAGTCTGCTGCCTCAGTTTGTATGATGGCAATTTGCATTTACTCCAGAATGTTATGAAGAGTGATCAGATCAATTGCAATTAATTGCAAAGTCCCTCTTTGCATGCAAATGAACTGAATCCCCAATAAACATTTCCACTGCATTTCAGCCCTGCCACAAAAGGACCAGCTGACATCATGTCAGTGATTCTTTCGTTAACACAGGTGTGAGTGTTGACGAGGACAAGGCTGGAGATCACTCTGTCATGCTGATTGAGTTTGAATAACAGACTGGAAGCTTCAAAAGGAGGGTGATGCTTGGAATAATTGTTCTTCCTCTGTCAACCATGGTTACCTGCAAGGAAACACGTGCCGTCATCATTGCTTTGCACAAAAAAGGGCTTCACAGGCAAGGATATTGCTGCCAGTAAGATTGCACCTAAATCAACCATTTATCGGATCATCAAGAACTTCAAGGAGAGCGGTTCAATTGTTGTGAAGAAGGCTTCAGGGCGCCCAAGACAGTCCAGCAAGCGCCAGGACCGTCTCCTAAAGTTGATTCAGCTGCGGGATCGGGGCACCACCAGTACAGAGCTTGCTCAGGAATGGCAGCAGGCAGTTGTGAGTGCATCTGCACGCACAGTGAGGCAAAGACATTTGGAGGATGGCCTGGTGTCAAGAAGGGCAGCAAAAAAGCCACTTCTCTCCAGGAAAAACATCAGGGACAGACTGATATTCTGCAAATATTCTGCAAAACAGGGATTAGACTGCTGAGGACTGGGGTAAAGTCATTTTCTCTGATGAATCCCCTTTCTGATTGTTTGGGGCATCCGGAAAAAAAGCTTGTCCGGAGAAGACAAGGTGAGCGCTACCATCAGTCCTGTGTCCTGCCAACAGTAAAGCATCCTGAGACCATTCATGTGTGGTGTTGCTTCTCAGCCAAGGGAGTGGGCTCACTCACAATTTTGCCTAAGAACACAGCCATGAATAAAGAATGGTACCAACACATCCTCCGAGAGCAACTTCTCCCAACCATCCAGGAACAGTTTGGTGACGAGCAATGCCTTTTCCAGCATGATGGAGCACCTTGCCATAAGGCAAAAGTGATAACTAAGTGGCTCGGGGAACAAAACATCGATATTATGGGTCCATGGCCAGGAAACTCTCCAGACCTTAATCCCATTTAGAACTTGTGGTCAATCCTCAAGAGGCAGGTGGACAAGCAAAACCCACAAATTCTGACAAACTCCAAGCATTGATTATGCAAGAATGGGCTGCCATCAGTCAGGATGTGGCCCAGAAGTTAATTGACAGCATGCCAGGGTGGATTGCAGAGGTCTTGACAAAGAAGGGTCAACACTGCAAATATTGACTCTTTGCATCAACTTCATGTAATTGTCAATAAAAGCTTTTGACACTTGTGAAATGCTTGTAATTATACTTCAGTATTCCATAGTAACATCTGACAAAAATATCTAAAGACACTGAAGCAGCAAACTTTGTGGAAATTAATATTTGTGTCATTCTCAAAACATTTGGCCACGCCTGTATATATATATATATATATATATATATTTATTATTAGTAGATATATATATTATTAGTAGATATTAGTAGATATCAGTAGATATTAGTAGTAGATATTAGTAGATATAGTAGATATTAGTAGATATATATGAATACATACATATATAAACTCAGCAAAAAATAAACGTCCTCTCACTGTCAACTGCGTTTAATATCAGCAAACTTAACATGTGTAAATATTTGTATGAACATAACAAGATTCAACAACTGAGACAGAAACTGAACAAGTTCCACAGACACGTGACTAACAGAGATGTAATAATGTGTCCCTGAACAAAGGGGGGGGGTCAAAATCAAAAGTAACAGTCAGTATCTGGTGTGGCCACCAGCTGCATTAAGTACTGCAGTGCATCTCCTCATGGACTGCACCAGATTTGCCAGTTCTTGCTGTGAGATGTTACCCCACTCTTCCACCAAGGCACCTGCAAGTTCCCAGACATTTCTGGGGGGAATGGCCCTATCCCTCACCTTCCAATCCAACAGGTCCCAGATGTGCTCAATGGGATTGAGATCCGGGCTCTTCGCTGGCTATGGCAGAACACTGACATTCCTGTCATGCAGGAAATCATGCACAGAACGATCAGTATGGCTGGTGGCATTGTCATGCTGGAGGGTCATGTCAGGATGAGCCTGCAGGAAGAGTACAACATGAGGGAGGAGGATGTCTTCCCTGTAACGCACAGCGTTGAGATTGCCTGCAATGACTCAGGACAATTGAGTCTGCACAATTGTTGACTTGCATAAAGCTGGAAAGGGTTACAAAAGTATCTCTAAAAGCCTTGGTGATCATCAGTCCATGGTAAGACAAATTGTCTATAAATGGAGGAAGTTCAGCACTGTTGCTACTCTCCCTAGGAGTGGCCATCCTGCAAAGATGACTGCAAGAGCACAGTGCATAGTGCTCAATGAGGTTAAGAAGAATCCTAGTGTCAGCTAAAGACTTACATAAATCTCTGGAACATGCTAACATCTCTGTTGATGACTCTACGATACGTAAAGCACTAAACAAGAATGGTGTTCATGGGAGGACACCACGAAAGAAGCCACTGCTGTCCATTAAAAACATTGCTGCATGTCTGAAGTTCACAAAAGAGCACCTGGGTGTTCCACAGTGCTTCTGGCAAAATATTCTGTGGACAGATGAAACTACAGTTGAGTTGTTTGGAAGGAACACACAACACTATGTGTGGAGAAAAAAAGGCACACCACACCAACATCAAAACCTCATCCCAACTGTAAAGTATGGTGGAGGGAGCATCATGGTTTGGGGCTGCTTTGCTGCCTCAGGGCCTGGACAGCTTGCTATCATTGATGGGAAAATGAATTCCCAAGTCTATCAAGACATTTTGCAGGAGAATGTAAGGCTATCTGTCCGCCAATTGAAGCTAAACAGAAGTTGGGTGATGCAAAGGACATCGACCCAAAACACAGAAGTAAATCAACAAAAGAATGGCTTCAACAGAAGAAAATACGCCTTCTGGAGTGAGACAGGTTACAGAGAGTCTGATGTTAAAGAGAGAGACTTATATTATAGAGATACAGGTTACAGAGAGACTGATGTTACAGAGAGAGACTGATGTTATAGAGAGAGACTGATGTTTAAAAGAGAGAGACTGATGTTTAACAGAGAGAGACTGATGTTTAACAGAGAGAGACTGATGTTTAACAGAGAGACTGATGTGACAGAGAGACTGATGTGACAGAGAGACTGATGTGACAGAGAGACTGATGTTAGAGAGAGACTGATGTTAGAGAGAGACTGATGTTAGAGAGAGACTGATGTTAGAGAGAGACTGATGTTAGAGAAAGACTGATGTTACAGAGAGACTGATGTAAGAGAGAGACTGATGTTACAGAGTGACTGATGCTACAGAGATACTGATGTTAGAGAGAGACTGATATTAGAAAGAGACTGATGTTACAGAGAGACTGTTGTTGGACAGAGAGACTTGTTGGACAGAGAGACTGATGTTACAGAGAGTCTGATGTTAAAAGAGACTGATGTTACAGAGAGAGACTGATGTTACGGAGAGACAGGTTACAGAGAGACTGATGTTACGGAGAGACTGACGTTAGAGAGAGACTGATGTTAGAGAGAGACCATTGTTGGACAGAGAGGCTGACGTTAGAGAGAGGCTGACGCTACAGAGAGACTGACGCTACAGAGAGACTGATGCTACAGAGAGACTGTTGTTGGACAGAGAGACTGTTGTTGGACTGAGAGACTGATGTTAGAGAGAGACCATTGTTGGACAGAGAGGCTGACGTTAGAGAGAGGCTGACGTTAGAGAGAGGCTGACGTTAGAGAGAGGCTGACGTTAGAGAGAGGCTGACGTTAGAGAGAGGCTGACGTTAGAGAGAGACTGACGCTACAGAGAGACTGACGCTACAGAGAGACTGTTGTTGGACAGAGAGACTGTTGTTGGACTGAGAGACTGATGTTGGACAGAGAGTCTGTTGTTGGACAGAGAGAGAGTCTGATGTTAAAAGAGACTGATGTTACACAGAGAGAGACTTATGTTAGAGAGAGACTTATGTTAGAGAGAGACTGATGTTACAGAGTCTCTGATGTTACAGAGAGAGACTGATGTTACAGAGAGACTGATGTTACAGAGAGTCTGATGTTACAGAGTCTCTGATGTTACAGAGAGAGACTGATGTTACGGAGGGACTGATGTTACAGAGAGACTGATGTTAAACATAGAGAGACTGATGTTACAGAGAGAGACTGATGTTACAGAGAGAGACTGATGTTACAGAGAGACTGATGTTACAGAGAGACTGATGTTAAACATAGAGAGACTGATGTTACAGAGGGAGACTGATGTTTGAGAGAGACTGATGTTTGAGAGAGACTGATGTTAAACAGAGAGAGACTGATGTTTTACAGAGAGAGACTGATGCTACAGAGAGACTGATGCTACAGAGAGACTGATGCTACAGAGAGACTGATGTTACAGAGAGACTGATGTTACAGAGAGACTGATGTTACAGAGAGACTGATGTTACAGAGAGACTGTTGTTGGACAGAGAGACTGTTGTTATAGAGAGACTGTTGTTATAGAGAGACTGTTGTTATAGAGAGACTGTTGTTATAGAGAGACTGTTGTTAAAGAGAGACTGTTGTTACAGCGAGAGACTGATATTAAACAGAGAGAGACTGATGTTAAACAGAGAGAGACTTATTTTATAGAGAGACTGATGTTACACAGAGAGAGACTGATGTTAAACAGAGAGAGACTGATGTTAGAGAGAGACTGATGTTAGAGAGGGAGACTGTTGTTGGACAGAGAGACTGATGTTACAGAGACACTGATGTTACAGAGACACTGATGTTACAGAGACACTGATGTTAGAGAGAGACTGATGTTAGAGAGAGACTGATGTTAGAGAGAGACTGATGTTAGAGAGAGACTGATGTTAAACAGAGAGAGACTGATGTTAAACAGAGAGAGACTGATGTTTGAGAGAGACTGATGCTTCAAAGAGACTGATGCTTCAAAGAGACTGATGCTACAGAGATACTGTTGTTACAGAGAGACTGATGTTAGAGAGAGACTGTTGTTTCAGAGAGACTTGTTACAGAGAGACTGTTGTTACAGAGAGACTGATGTTACAGAGAGACTGATGTTACAGAGAGACTGATGTTAGAGAGAGACCATTGTTGGACAGAGAGACTGTTGTTACAGAGAGACTGTTGTTACAGAGAGACTGATGTTAGAGAGAGACCATTGTTGGACAGAGAGGCTGACGTTAGAGAGAGGCTGACGTTAGAGAGAGACTGACGTTAGAGAGAGACTGACGCTACAGAGAGACTGACGCTACAGAGAGACTGATGCTACAGAGACTGTTGTTGGACAGAGAGACTGTTGTTGGACTGAGAGACTGATTTTGGACAGAGAGACTGTTGTTGGACAGAGAGAGACTGATGTTACAGAGAGAGACTTATGTTATAGAGAGACTGATGTTACAGAGAGAGACTTATGTTATAGAGAGACTGATGTTAGAGGGAGACTGATGTTACAGAGTGTCTGATGTTAAACAGAGAGATACTGATTTTACATTACATTTTAGTCATTTAGCAGACGCTCTTATCCAGAGCGACTTACAGTAGTGAATGCATACATGTCATTTCATGCATTTTTTTGTACTGAGCCCCCGTGGCAATCGAACCCACAACCCTGGCGTTGCACACACCATGCTGGCGTTGCAAACACCATGCTCTACCAACTGAACCACAGGGAAGGCAGAGAGACTTATGTTACAGAGAGACAGATGTTAGAGAGAGACTGTTGTTACAGAGAGACTTATGTTACAGAGAGACAGATGTTAGAGAGAGACTGTTGTTACAGAGAGAGACTTGTGTTATAGAGAGACTGATGTTATAGAAAGACTGATGTTACAGAGAGACTGATGTTACAGAGAGACTGATGTTAGAGAGAGACTGTTGTTCGACAGGATCAGTCTATAATTTTAATGGTAGGTTTCTTTGAACAGTGAGAGACAGAATAACAACAAAAATATCCAGAAAAACGCATGTCAAAAATGTTATAAATTGATTTGCATTTTAATGAGGGAAATAAGTATTTGACCCCCTCTCAATCAGAAAGATTTCTGGCTCCCAGGTGTCTTTTATCCAGGTTACGAGCTGAGATTAGGAGCACACTCTTGAAGGGAGTGCTCCTAACCGCAGCTTGTTACCTGTAAAAAAGACATCTGTCCACAGAAGCAATCAATCAATCAGATTCCAAACTCTCCACCATGGCCAAGACCAAAGAGCTCTCCAAGGATGTCAGGGACAAGATTGTAGACCTACGCAAGGCTGGAATGGGCTACAAGACCGTCACCAAGCAGCTTGGTGAGAAGGCGACAACATTTGGTGCGATTATTCGCAAATGGAAGAAACACAAAAGAACTGTCAATATCCCTCGGCTTGGGGCTCCATGCAAGATCTCAGCTCGTGGAGTTGCAACGATCATGAGAACAGTGAGGCATCAGCCCAGAACTACACGGGAGGATCTTGTCAATGATCTCAAGGCAGCTGGGACCATAGTCACCAAGAAAACAATTGGTAACAAAAGAGACTGATGTTACAGAGAGACTGATGTTAGAGAGAGACTGATGTTACAGAGAGACTGATGTTACAGAGAGACTGATGTTACAGAGAGACTGATGTTAGAGAGAGACTGATGTTAGAGAGAGACTGATGTTAGAGAGAGACTGATGTTAGAGAGAGACTGATGTTACAGAGAGACTGATGTTAGAGAGAGACTGATGTTAGAGAGAGACTGATGTTACAGAGAGACTGATGTTACAGAGAGACTGATGTTACAGAGAGACTAATGTTACAGAGAGACTAATGTTAGAGAGAGACTGATGTTAGAGAGAGACTGATGTTAAACAGAGAGAGACTGATGTTAAAGAGAGACTGATGTTACAGAGGGACTGATGTTAAACAGAGAGAGACTGATGTTAGGAGGTAGACTAATGTTACAGAGGGACTGATGTTAAACAGAGAGAGACTGATGTTAGGAGGTAGACTGATGTTACAGAGAGACTGATGTTACAGAGAGAAGGGGAACATGATAGAGCAGCCCCTCCTTCCTGGGTGGGGTTGCCACGAGGACAGACTCACAGAGGAGAGGAGGATCCCTTATGGACAGAATTAACAAATGTATTCAGACATTAGGAGAATGGCACCGCTCTGTGCTGCCTAGCTCATTCACTCAAACAATGGTCTTCCTCTTGCATGGGAGAGTAAACCCGGACAGGTCTCTCCAGATATTGATATTTTCCATAAGAATTCTATGTGAGGCACTCCGATGCTTAAGCATGTTTGAAATGATTCCTTATTGATTTGTTTTGTATACAGGATGTGTATTAAGATATATTTATATGTAACTGATTAAAGAAAAAGCATGAAAAGTAGAGCCTTCCCGTCGGGCACAGACGTCAATTCAACATCTATTCTATGTTGGTTCAACGTAATTTCATTGAAATGACGTGGAAACAACGTTGATTCAACTTGTGTGTGCCCAGTGGGTTCTTCTCGTCTTCTCTAAAGCCACAGCAATATGTGGCTGAACTCCTGCACTGAGATGTATGCTTCCTAGACAGTACATCCCTCTACAGAGCCTGCCTCCTGCATATGTCTCTACAGAGCCTGCCTCCTGCAATATGTGGCTGAACTCCTGCACTGAGATGTATGCTTCCTAGACAGTACATCCCTCTACAGAGCCTGCCTCCTGCTTATGTCTCTACAGAGCCTGCCTCCTGCAATATGTGGCTGAACTCCTGCACTGAGATGTATGCTTCCTAGACAGTACATCCCTCTACAGAGCCTGCCTCCTGCTTATGTCTCTACAGAGCCTGCCTCCTGCAATATGTGGCTGAACTCCTGCACTGAGATGTATGCTTCCTAGACAGTACATCCCTCTACAGAGCCTGCCTCCTGTTTATGTCTTCAGTATTCATGAAATTTGAATGAATTGCGGTAGATAAATAATGAATAGGTAACACTGACCGGCAGAGCAGAGCGTTGCAGGGAGTTTTGGCGTGAGTGCACCTCAGCCCCATAATAACCCTCTTGTTGTCATCCCAGGGAGGTAAAATAAACTGGATCAAAGATGAACTCCACAGAAGATAGAGTTCTGCTTTTCACACTGGCCCACTTTAAACAATTGATATGTGGCAGTTGATGATGCTATTCTCATGCACCAACTTTAACAGTACTGTGCATATACACTGAGTGTACAAAACATTAAGGACACCTTCCTAATATTAAGACGCAACCCCCCCCTTTTGCCCTCAGAACAGCCTCAGTTCATTGGGGCATGGACTCTACAAGGTGTCAAAAAAATTCCACAGGAATACTGGTCCATGTTGACTACAATGCTTCCCCACAGTTGGCTGGATGTTCTTTGGGTGGTGGACCATTCTTAATCCATACGGGAAACTGTTGAGCGTGAAAAACCCAGCAGCGTTGCAGTTGGTGTGCCTGGTATCTACTACCATGCCCCGTTCAAAAGCACTTAAATCTTTTGTCTTGCCCATTCACCCTCTGAACGGCACACATAAACAATCCATGTCTCAGTTGTCTCCAGGCTTAAAAATCCTTCTTTAACCTGTCTGCTCCCCTTCATCTACACTGATTGAAGTGGATTTAACAGGTGACATCAATAAGGGATCATAGCTTTCACCTGGATTCACCTGGTCAATCTGTCATGGAAAGAGCAGGTGTTCCTAATGTTTTGTACACTCAGTGTATAATGTTACACCATCATGATTATACATGAAGAGATATGAGCTTAGAACATAGTCTTCAGTGGGTAGCCTGCTTCATTATCCATCTAATGAAATGTTTGATTTTAGTCTCTTGAATCGACCTCCACTTCAGAGTTGACTTGTTTAATTCCATCCCTTTGTGAGCTGTCTGTCCGCAAGGACGTTGTGGGATGTTGTGAGCCGAACCGAGCATCGTGCCAGAGACACAGACTTGAGGGCAGAGGATTATAAAACGGTGTCGGTGGTGGGATGGTGTGTTTACGCGCTGGCACTTTGCAGCATAAATTAGCATGGGACAGGAAGCGCAGCGCTCGGCATAACACCTCGCCCACCCACAGCCTGCGGCCTGACTCCCTGACACTGGAGACAGAGGCAGAGAGGCAGGGCCTGCCAGGGTTAGCGGTTAGTGCTAATGCTAGTAGCATTCTCCACTGCAGCAGTGCCAGGAACCAGGAACTCACCAGCAACAGCAACTTGAAAGGCAACGCCACAACCCTTTTGGGCGGGATTGTGTTTTTCTCTCTTACAAAATTCATTTTTAAAGACAATCAAAGGTTAGGTCCTCTCAGAGTAAGCATTTCAGCACTTTAGGAGATCTGCGGTGAAAGCTGTGAGGAGATTTTTGTCCATGTCCTTTAAGGGCACAGGATTAGCATGCAGAGAAAGAGAACCTGTGGTACATTGCCCTGTGACATCTGGTCTTCACTTACTGCCAAAGGGAGGGGGAAGATCACTCAAAACAGAATACATTTTTTATTTAAATCCATCGTTCAAGGCAACCCATTAGACTGTGCATGTTTACGACGAGGGAACGAGCGTAAATGACGCTCCCCGCTGAGTCTGCACTTTGTCACTCTAAGTTGCCATCTATAAGCCCTGGGTGATATGTTGAATAAGTCGTCTAGCGCTAAAGGTTTTGAAATGTTTACCAACACTGGTGAACTGACCCACTCTCTCTATCACTGCAGTTTAATAAATGGATTCAGACCTCGTGTCAGGAAATGATTTAGTCCTTGAAGCACGGATGTGTCCCAAAACTCATTCAAATTGTGAGCAATACATTTCCACTTTCTGTTGAATTTCATACCTTACGTAAACTAAACGCTATCATGACAAATTCATGGTTACGCCTGGGATTTAGATTTGTTTGACCCTGGCGACGCATCTGTATGCGTAAAACAGGTTGAGAAGGTGAGGAAAGCACAGTGAACAGTGTGAGTCTGAAAGTGTGTTGAATAAAGATGATAAGCTCAGTTGTGTTCTGCAGGTGAGCCGGTTACCTGTGGAGAGCTGTGACCAGTACACCACCTGTAAAACCTGTCTGGGCTCTGGAGACCCACACTGTGGATGGTGTGTACTTCACAACAAGTAAGTGGCTCACTTTACATATGCTCTTATCTTCTCTGTGGGTAGATGAACTTACTGGGAAATCAAATAGCGTGGTTGTTTTAGTGTAGCCTTCCCTGTAGCTCAGTTGGTAGAGCGTGGTGTTTGCAACGCCAGGGTTGTGGGTTCGATTCCCACGGGGGGGCCAGCACAGAAAAAAAAAAAATGTATGAAATGTATGCATTCACTACTGTAAGTCGCTCTGGATAAGAGCGTCTGCTAAATGACTAAAATGTAAATGTAAAATGTGATTAAGTTGTCTCAGTCGATACCAACTATATGAGAATGAATTGATTCCTGAACAGCTGCACGGATTTCCAAGGTGACGTTTTGATACCAATCAAAGGGAGAATAAAATGGGCTCTGTTAAACATCGGGAGGCCAGATGCTGTTGGAAAGTAACAGTAATACATCCTGTACATTCTGAACTTTTAATGGACCACTGAGAGGTTCGGGGTTCAGCCAAACTAGTGGGAAGCTGCCTGCTGTCACCCAGTCCACCTGGTCTGCTCCAGTCCGCTCCACACAGGAAGTGACAGGTGACAGCTGCCCCAAATGTGCTCCTTCCTGTTGACCCTTTTGGGCTGACCCTTAGGCAGCAGCTGGTAGGTCGGAGCTCAGGAAATGTCTGGATATTGCTGGCCCTCTGCCACTCCTCCCTCACTCCCTCACTTGTCATCAGGCACATTTGTCCTCCAGTCCCACTATAAATGAATTGGCTGAGAACATCATGAGAGAGTGCTGTGTCCTGTCACGGGGGAGAAGGGGAGCCTGCGAAGGGGGAAGCATGTGTGGCTGTATAGTGTACCCTTTATCGAGTGTAATGGCCACAATATGGAGGGGCTTTCTCTGACATAGGCCATGATTAATGGAAAAACAAAGTAATTCTAAAGGTAGGGAAATAAAGGGGACAGGAAATTGAAGCACATGCCTTTTAAACAGCAAGCCATGGGTTTTATATGAATTATAGAAAGTCCTAAAATTGTTTCATTATGTGACATTTCTCACACCAAGGCCTGGTGTCAGCAGTCCAATATTTCCCCTGTGTTGCATATCTAGATAATGTTCAGAGGTAGATGAAAACATTTTTCGGAGCCTAGGACCTCAATGACGACCATTGTGGAATTTTCATTCAGTCCTTTATCATGATAACAATATTTAATTAAGATTAGAATCTGGGACTGATAATGGAATAATTTGCATAGATTTTTGCCAAAGTAGTTTGAAAATGATATTTCTCTGCATAGCAATGCAGTATTCCGCGCAAATGTTTTTTTTTACACAAACTTGTGACAACCACTGCACAGCACAATTAGTGTGAGATAAGGCAAAGTGATGAGAAGATAGAATGGCTAAATTGTGCCCGATCCACATGTCAAACCTCTGTTCCTCTCTGGTGAAGCGACATCCCAGAATGACACAATCCTCTTCTATTTCCATCCTCTTCGGTTCAGCACCTTTATGTGGCTTCAACCTGCTGGCTGTCTGTCTGTCTGTCTGTCTGTCTGTCTGTCTGTCTGTCTGTCTGTCTGTCTGTCTGTCTGTCTGTCTGTCTGTCTGTCTGTCTGTCTGTCTGTCTGTCAGGCTGTCTGTCTGTCTGTCAGGCTGTCTGTCTGTCTGTCAGGCTGTCTGTCAGGCTGTCTGTCAGGCTGTCTGTCTGTCTGTCTGTCTGTCAGGCTGTCTGTCAGGCTGTCTGTCAGGCTGTCTGTCTGTCTGTCTGTCAGGCTGTCTGTCTGTCTGTCAGGCTGTCTGTCAGGCTGTCTGTCTGTCTGTCTGTCAGGCTGTCTGTCAGGCTGTCTGTCAGGCTGTCTGTCAGGCTGTCTGTCAGGCTGTCTGTCAGGCTGTCTGTCTGTCTGTCTGTCTGTCAGGCTGTCTGTCTGTCTGTCAGGCTGTCTGTCTGTCTGTCAGGCTGTCTGTCTGTCTGTCCGGCTGTCTGTCCGGCCGTCTACTTGAACCCCACTGATGCTTAAACAGAGAAACAAAGGGATGTTGATTGAGTCAGATTGAGATGGGTGACATTTGTTCTGTGGGACAACACACATACACTCAGGTCAGGTCACACGCGCTCCAGCAGGTATATCTCTCTGGTCACCCCTAAAGCCAACTCCTCCTTTGGTCGTCTCTCCTTCCAGTTCTCAGCTGCCAATGATTGGAACGAACTACAAAAATCTCTAAAACTGGAAACACTTATCTCCCTCACTAGCTTTAAGCACCAGCTGTCAGAGCAGCTCACAGATCTCTGCACCTGTACATAGCCCATCTTTAATTGAGCCCAAACTACTACCTTTTCCCCTACTGTATTTATTTATTTTATTTATTTTGCTCCTTTGCACCATATTATTTATATTTTAACTTTTAACTTTCTTCAAACTACAAATCTACCATTCCAGTGTTTTTTCTTGCCATACTTTATTTACTTTGCCACCATGGCATTTTTTTTTTTGCCTTTACCTCCATTATCTCACATCATTTGCTCACATTGTATATAGTCTTATTTTTTTTTCTACTGCATCATTGATTGTATGTTGTTTTACTCCATGTGTAACTCTGTGTTTTTGTATGTTGTCGAACTGCTTTGCTTTATCTTGGCCAGGTCGCAATTGTAAATGAGAACTTGTTCTCAACTTGCCTACCTGGTTAAATAAAGGTGAAATAAAAAATAAATAAATAAAAAATGATCAGTGGAATCTGAATGTTGGGGCTCATGAGAAACAGAGAGCAGGGTATTGTTCATCCTAGCAAGATGCAGGCCAGGCAACCTCAGATTGCTCAATCATGTACAGGAGGTAGCTCAAATGACTCCAATGACTCGCTTCCATGGACCACAATGGGCATCTCCTATTCAAGCCCAGTCAATGAGCCACGTTTTCAGACAGCATACACTTTACTTGGTGCTTAACTTTAGATTGTGTTTCATTTTTTCGGGTTTCTGACCAGACTACTAAAACTCAATGTGGTTTCTTCAATATCTTCGATATGACCTTTTCTAGGCCAGTGGATGTAGTCACAGGTCCAGAAATTAAACTAATAATATACTGACTTTTGTAAAGCATACTGACCTTTATGATGTTGGTTATTCCCCTGTGGGGATATAGCTTTTTTGACCATGAGGTAGCTACCTCAGTGGAATTACATTAAACAATAATGCCAGAGGGGGTGTGGTCCAACTGCCTGACATTGCCACGGTGTGGCCGTTTCTCTCTCAGGCTGATACAGAGAGACTCATCCATTATTTTATTACAAGCAAGTTTGACTACTGTAATGCTCTCCTGTCTGGTCAACCCAAGAAAGCCATTGCTCAACTGCAAAACCTACAGAATGCTGCACCACGGCTACTGACCAAGACCAGACAGAGAACAGACATTACACCGGTTTTAAAGTCTTGGCACTGGCTGCCTGTGAGTTTTAGAATTCTTCTATTAGTTTTTAAATCAATCCACGATTGTGCACCCCAACACATCAGACATGCTTTTAAGTTCTGTACCCAGTAGGTCCCTCAGGTCTTCTGGTACTGGCCTTATAACTATCCCAAAGTCTAGGACCAAGAGGCATGGAGAGGCAGCCTTTAGTTACTACGCCCCCAGCCTCTGGAATAGCCTGCCTGAGAACCTGAGGGGGACCAAGAGGCATGGAGAGGCAGCCTTTAGTTACTATGCCCCCAGCCTCTGGAATAGCCTGCCAGAGAACCTGAGGGGGGCCGAAACTGTGGAAATATTTCAAAGAGATCTTAAAACACATTTTTTTTAGCTTTGATTTTCCTCAGGGTGCTTTTTAGTTGTTCAGTTTGTGTCATTCTTTTGTTTGTTGTGTAGTAAATATTTCCGCTTTTATTTAATTGTTTTCATTTATTTTATTTCCTGTAAAGCACATTGCATTGCATTCCATGTCTGTATAAATAAAGCTCTATAAATGTGCTGTATAAATAAAGCTTGATTTGATAAATAAAGCTTGATTTGTATATGGCCAATATACCAAGGCTAAGGGCTGTTCTTAGGCACAACGCGGAGTGCCTGGATACAGCCCTTAGCTGTGGTATATTGGCCATATGCCACAAACCCCTGAGGTGCCTTATTGCTATTATAAACTGGTTACCAGCATAATTACAACAGTAATTCGTTTTTTTGCGTCATAGCCATGGTATATTGTCTGATATACCACGGCATTCAGCCAATCAACATCCAGGACCCAAACGACCTGGTTTATAATTCAGTGTTTACCACAGATGTCTGCAATGGCCCCATTCACCTCCTTGCTCTCATTTCACAGATAGAGAGCTTTCTTTTGGTACGTCGATGTGACATAACTCTCAAGACCTCATTTAAATCACTTATCAATTTGAATGATTTGCCTGATTTATGACTTTTCATATGAAAGCTGTGGTGGGTATCACCATGTGCTCCTCTGATCTGTAATATCAAAGCACTTATCGCTTGTCATGTTACTGTTTTGACACATATGGGAGTGATGCTCCGAAAAAGGATTCAGGGAAATTTGGGGGGTTGTTAAATCTTAATTCTTAATCTGTGTTGCCAGAGCTCTCCTTCCCTTGGGAAGATGGGTTGCCATGAGCGATGGCTCTTCAAAAAAAGAAAAAAAGCCAAACACACTCTGGATTGGGAGACTAGCTTTGACCTGCTTCCTTTCTTTTACCTGTTGTTGTCTGGGCTTTGTCTGCTATTCCCCCAGGGCTCTTTAGCCTCTAGCCATCATGTTAGTCGAGCCAGGGTAGAGGAGGGGGAAAAAAACTAAGTGCACCCTGGGAAATGGTCTGTGTCCATGGTAACAACAGGAAACTGGAAGATGGACTTGCAGTGTGATTCAAATCAGCCTTATTTTGTGTATTTCTCTGCTACTGTATCTGTTGAGGGGGCCATTGGTTAGAGTGTCTCGTGGCATTTATCTTGTGGAAACACCCCTTACTCAAGATACTTCATTAATGTTCTATAAACGATGTTCTATAAATGCCATCATATGGCATTATCTGTTCAGTTATTAATGTATGGTAAAAGATGTACCTCTGCCTTCATTTCAATATAACTGGGATTGTCAGCATATTCTTTTCATTATTTTAATTAGAGCAACTTTTATTACGTGAAACTATCATTTGCAATGTTTGCTGTTGCAATGTTTGCTGTCTTGAAAAAAAGCCTTTCTTTAATCCAGCATTTGCAGAACCCAAATGCACATTCTGAACATGTCTTTGAGAGACGGTGTTTCAGATTAACGTGGTTGAAGGTTATAGTAAAAAGGACAGTAAAAAAGCTGGCGATAAGTGACTGTCCTTTCAATATGGTTTCACCCCTTCAGCAGACTTGATCGTCTCGTGTGTCGTCTTTCTCACTAATCAAAGTCAAATAGATAATTAACCCAGACCCTTTTAGTGGCAGTTACGGCCCCACCCTCCCCAATATCAATTCATGTGCTCAATTGATCCTTGATCCTGTTTCTGTGTCCCAGTGCTTCCCAGTTAACCCCAACACTCCCATTTGAATTATGTAATGCCATTATTATTAGATCATTTACACGTGTTATGAAAGGCTTTTTTTCATCTGCTTCATCCAATTAATCATTTGAACAAGGTAAAACTCTGCTTCATCAAGCATAATGTGGTATAGACTATCGTGTGAACATATAGCCTTGGATTCATTTGACTTTGAGGATACTGAATGGATACTGAATGAGGGCAGGTTAATAGAATTTATGAAACCTGCAATGGTGAATTGCCATAAGGAATGACTCAATTTGAACTGAGAAAAAAATAGTTTCCAAAAAAGAACGCTGTTCTCTAGTTGAAATGGAGTGATATGCTCACATTAACCCGTTCTCTTAGGGTTAATGTAACCCTTTCTCTCAGGGTTAATGTAACCCTTTCTCTCAGGGTTAATGTAACCCTTTCTCTTAGGGTTAATGTAACCCTTTCTCTTAGGGTTAATGTGACCCTTTCTCCTAGGGTTAATGTAACCCTTTCTCTTAGGGTTAATGTAACCCTTTCTCCTAGGGTTAATGTAACCCTTTCTCCTAGGGTTAATGTAACCCTTTCTCTTAGGGTTAATGTGACCCTTTCTCCTAGGGTTAATGTAACCCTTTCTCTTAGGGTTAATGTAACCCTTTCTCCTAGGGTTAATGTAACCCTTTCTCCTAGGGTTAATGTAACCCTTTCTCTTAGGGTTAATGTAACCCTTTCTCTTAGGGTTAATGTGACCGCCCAATCTCCCACCCACGTTCCTCGGGCCTTTAGCACCTCGCTACATTCTCCTCTGACAGTTTATAGCCCTATTTCACTTGATCATATATTACAGAGGCCTCCTCACCTGCTAATTGAAGATGTGGTGAGTCCATTTTGTCCCCACAGAGAACAGAAGATGAACCTCACTAATGCAGGTCCTTGATCTCCTGGCTTTCTCTCATGGCGCCATAGGGAGGGAGGGAGGGAGGGAGAGAGGGAGAGAGAGAGAGAGAGAGAGGGGGAGAGAGGGAGAGAAAGAGAGAGAGAGGGAGAGAGGGAGGGAGAGAGAGAGAGAGCAGCTGAAGGGACCTTCACCCCAGGGGGACAACGTTTCACCATAAATCACATATCTGCCATTCCACTAGGAAGAGGCCTGCAGTGTAATTGAATGAAATCTAATTTCTGGGAACTGAAGGACAAAGCAGCAGAAAGAATCCCAGTGATATGAATGGTTGGTGGCTTGTGAGGAGACACACCACAGTTCCACTTACTGTACAGAGAACAGTCTTGACTGGTGCTAGGCCCTGCATTTTTAATTAAGCCTACCCCCATTCTCTCCCCAGACATATGGCTTTAATTAGAAGTAAACAAATCATTAATGGTGTGTTGCGTCTTGGGTGAAAAACAGCCCTGGAACTTCAGCGGCTTCTTAATTCTTTTAGAAGTGGTTCCTCTAAAGGAAAATAAAAGAACTTTCCTTCCGCAGACGATCCAGATTCAATTATCACACGCTTAAGTTGAATGGTAACCTTCAAATCACCATTTCTGCTTCACTGCTTCTGCTTTCTCACATTTAATAGCTTGTATAATATAAGTAGGCATGTGATACATTTCAGGCTTGTTTTTTTGCCAGACCTTTTTTCTTCATATTTCATAGATGTTTATTTTTCCTTATATTACATTTTCATCACTTTATAGTATTTGATTTAATAGTTTTTGGTGATGGTGTTAATGGAGATTGTAGTGAAGTAGTGCTGTCATCCTCGACCCTGTTCTATCTGATACTCTGCTTTGCTCTGTCTGTCTCAATGTCAGATGATCCCTAGTCGTGTGCAGTAATATCCAGTGGCTTATTGGACTTTGTAAAAATGACAGTGCTGGTTGGTGCATAAGCAGGAGTTTTTATTGGTGATAATCCTCAGCCACTTTCAGTGCAGCTGTCAAGCTTAAAGGAAAACTACACCCAAAAGCTATCTTTTGGTATTTGTATCATTAGTTCATTTTTGATATAGTCCCAAAATGTTTTTGATGTCAGCAATCAAGTTTTCAAGATACATAACTTTCAATCAAGTCATCAAGATATATAACTTTCAATCAAGTCATCAAGATATATAACTTTCAATCAAGTCATCAAGATATATAACTTTCAATCAAGTCATCAAGATATATAACTTTCAATCAAGCCATCAAGATATATAACTTTCAATCAAGTCATCAAGATATATAACTTTCAATCAAGCCATCAAGATATATAACTTTCAATCAAGCCATCAAGATATATAACTTTCAATCAAGTCATCAAGATATATAACTTTCAATCAAGCCATCAAGATATATAACTTTTAAAATACAGAAATACAGTCTGTATGACTATTGAAACGAAACCAGAAGATAGTTTTGGGGGTGGAATTTTCCTTTAAAGCGGCAATCAGCAGTTGAAACAATAAAAAAGTGTTTCTCCGCCACTGTTTCACTAAAAAGCTGAGGGATGGGGCTGGAGAAATACAACCACTCTCTAATTCATAAACAGAGCTATTGATGAAAGGACTGACCATCCATGATATCAAAATTATATATTTTGAGTCTATACAGTGCTTGTTTACATTTACATTGTTTACAATCATTGGAGTAAAACAAGCTTATATTTTGGGTTCTGATGGGGTACGACAGTTGAACTAAGCTCATGAGACATTTGCAATTTATATTCTTCAAGATTCAATGGGTTTATATAATTAGTTTCTAAGTTAATAAATTAATGTAGCAAACTGCAGATCGCCCCTTTAACCACTACACTTACAGTAACACCATGTCTAACAAAAGGGTTGCTGTTATAAATGTTTTTAATATCAGGCTGCTCCTTAGAATCTGTTTGGAGAAAAAGAGGACATTTTCTTCCACAGCAGAAAATAGCAGGTTTAAAATAAAACTGCAATGAGAGAGAGAGAATGGCTGCTATGTGGCATTAACCTGATCATTAACCAGAGATGTTCTGGCTTCAATAGGAATATATGAAACAATTGTTTCCAATAATCCATGTGGTCCTGTATGGCTCAGTTGGTAGAGCATGGCACGTGGGTTCGATTCCCGGGGCCATCTGTAGGTAAAATGTATGCACAGAGTCGCTTTGGATAAAATCTGTCACATGGAATGACGCTGGAGAGACGAAGCAGGTACGGGGAGTAAAACATTCAATAACTAACGGACATGGAACGAGACAGGAACAGCGTCAGCATACAAGAAAACAAAGACAAAAAACAATTAATGCAGAAGCGGGGAACAGAGCTGTGGAACTGACAAATATAGGGGAGGTAATAACAGGTGATGAGTGAGTCCAATAACTTTGATGCGCATGACGAGGGAAGGCATGTGTGCGCAATGGATGATAGGAGTGAGTGATGCAGGGCATCCTGGCGCCCTCCAGCGCCAGGGGGGAGCAGACGTGACCAAAATCGTCTACTAAACGGCATATATTATTATTATATACAGTTGAAGTCAGAAGTTTACATGACTTAGGTTGGAGTCATTAAAACTCGTTTTTCAACCACTCCACAAATTTCTTGTTAACAAACTATAGTTTTGGCAAGTCTGTTAGGACATCTACTTTGTGCATGACACAAGTCATTTTTCCAACAATTGTTTATAGACAGATCATTTCACTTATAATTCACAGTATTGCGAATCCAGTGGGTCAGAAGTTTACATACACTGAGTTGACTGGGCCTTTAAACAGCTTGGAAAATTCCAGAAAATTATGTCATGGAATTTAGAAGGTTCTGATAGGCTAATTGACATCATTTGAGTCAATTGGAGGTGTACCTGTGGATGTATTTCAAGGCCTACCTTCAAACTCAGTGCCTCTTTGCTTGACATCATGGGAAAATCAAAAGAAGTCAGCCAAGACCTCAGAAAAAACATTGTAGCCCTCCACAAGTTTGGTTCATCCTTGGGAGCAATTTCCAAACGCCTGACGGTACCACGTTCATCTGTACAAGCAATAGTACGCAAGTATATACAACATGGGACCACGCAGCCGTCATACCGCTCAGGAAGGAGATGCGTTCTGCCTCCTAGAGATGAACGTACTTTAGTGCGAAAAGTGCAAATCAATCCCAGAACAACAGCAAAGGACCTTGTGAAGATGCTGGAGGAAAAAGGTACAAAAGTATCTATATCCACAGTAAAACGAGTCCTATGTCGACATAACCCGAAAGGCCGCTTAGCAAGGAAGAAGCCACTGCTTCAAAGCCGCCATAAAAAAGATAGACTACGGTTTGCAACTGCACATGGGGACAAAGATCGTACTTTTTGGAGAAATGTCCTCTGGTCTGATGAAACAGAAATATAACTGTTTGGCCATAATGACCATCGTTATGTTTGGAGGAAAAAGAGGGAGGCTTGCAAGCCGAAGAACACCATCCCAACCGTGAAGGACGGGGGTGGCAGCATCATGTTGTGGGGGTGCTTTGCTGCAGGAGGGACTGGTGCACTTCACAAAATAGATGTCATCATGAGAAAGGAAAATTATGTGGATTCATTGAAGCAACATCTCAAGACATCAGTCAGGAAGTTAAAGCTTGGTCACAAATGGGTCTTCTAAATGGACAATGACCCCAAGCATACTTCCAAGCATACTTCCAAAGTTGTGGCAAAATGGCTTAAGGACAACAAAGTCAAGGTATTGGAGTGGCCATCACAAAGCCCTGACCTCAATCCTATAGAAAATTTGTGGCAGAACTGAAAATGCGTGTGCGAGCAAGGAAGCCTACAAGCCTGACTCAGTTACACCAGCTCTGTCAGGAGGAATGGGCCAAAATTCACCCAACTTATTGTATGAAGCTTGTGGAAGGCTACCCGACACATTTGACCCAGGTTAAACAATTTAAAGGCAATGCTACCAAATACTAATTGAGTGTATGTAAACTTCTGACCCACTGGGAATGTGATGAAAGAAATAAAAGCTGGAATAAATCATTCTCTCTACTATTATTCTGACATTTCACATTCTTAAAATAAAGTGGTGATCCTAACTGACAGGGGATTTTTATTAAATGTCAGGAATTGTGAAAAACTGAGTTTAAATGTATTTGGCTAAGGTGTATGTAAACTTTCGACTTCAACTGTATTATCCAGACCCCGATGGGTCAATTATCAGAATAAAAGTTTCTGCTATGCAGCATTCAGCGGACCATCGGGAAGTTGGTTACAAAAACAACTTTGAACTCAGCTTGGCTCAGCATATTTCAAATGTAGTACTTTTTAAAATATTTTCATATATTTTCCTAAATGTGTGTTCATGATATACACTGGTATCATTTGTGTGCTTCTGCTCATACCCAACCTGCTCACTGAGGCCAACTCAGTCATTTGTTACACCTAAAGCTTATTCCCTAAGTTATGAATTTGTCCCAGATTCCCAGTGCTCTGTTGGACAATGGAGTGCATGGATTTTTACCCAGTAATACGGCTGTGTACTGTACTGAGCTGAATGTTACCCAGTAATACGGCTGTGTACTGTACTGAGCTGAATGTTACCCGGTAATACGGCTGTGCACTGTACTGAGCTGAATGTTACCCAGTAATACGGCTGTGTACTGTACTGAGCTGAATGTTACCCAGTAATACGGCTTTGTACTGTACTGAGCTGAATGTTACCCAGTAATACGGCTGTGTACTGTACTGAGCTGAATGTTACCCGGTAATACGACTGTGTACTGTACTGAGCTGAATGTTACCCAGTAATACGGCTGTGTACTGTACTGAGCTGAATGTTACCCAGTAATACGGCTGTGTACTGTACTGAGCTGAATGTTACCCGGTAATACGGCTGTGTACTGTACTGAGCTGACATTTTAAGTAGTAGAACAGCATGTAATGTTGTAATCATTATTGACCCCTGACCTCAATGTGTTTCCTCCCAGGTGTTCCAGACAGGAGGCCTGTGAGAAGTGGGCCGAGCCGCAGCATTTCAACACAGAGCTAGACCACTGTGTGGACATTAGTGTCACACCTAACAACATATCTGTGACCTCTACGTCCACTAAGGTAATTACAGGATGTAAAAAAAAATGTGTTCACACCAGAGAAAAACACGACGGTAGCTTATCACTGCACGGCGCTATTTAATCACCACATGACGCTCGCTAATCACGAAACTCGCTAATCACAACACGACGCTAGCTAATCACAACACGACGCTAGCTAATCACAACACGACGCTAGCTAATCACAACATGACCAATATGGAGCTGGCTTATTATTAACCTGTCATTGCAGATTTCTGGTTTAGGATACGCAGAGGGATGACTCCAACTGTCAAATAATATACTGCCTCTCTCTCTCTCCCTCTCTCTTTCCCCCACTCTCTCTCTCCCTTTCTCTTCCTCCCTCTCTCTCTCTTCCTCCCTCCCTTTCTCTCTCTCTCTCGCCGTCCGTCTCTCCCCCACTCTCGCTCTCCCTTTATCTCCCTCTCTCTCTCCCCCCCTCTCTCTCTCTATCTCACCCTCCCTCTTTCTTGCTCTCCTCTTTCCCCCCTCTCCTCCCTCCAGCTGAGTGTGAAAGTGGTCAACGTGCCCAGCCTGTCAGCCGGGGTGACATGTGTGTTTGAAGAGCTGACAGAGAGCCCAGGGGAGGTACTGGCCAAGGGGCAGGTCCTCTGTATGTCCCCCTCCCTCAGAGATGTCCCCTCCCTCACACAGGGATACGGTAAGCCTTCTATCAGAGACTAATATAAATCTAGTACACATTCAGTGTTATAAAACAATGTGCTAGCTATTGAGTAATAATATGTTTCTATTTTTTGATGATCGTATTTATCACTGTGTGAAATTTGCTCTATCGTTCCATACAGCTTAGTGGATTGTATTATGTCAACTAGTGGTGGCGACAGCTGCAATGTGTCTGAAGTACACCCGGTTTTAGTTGTTCCGAGCCATGTGAACATGGGCCTTAATGTGTTTTCAGAAAATGATGAAAAACAACTGAATGCTCTTACCGATGGACTGATGGATGGGAACCTGAAAAGTGCAGTGGCTCATTTTTAGTTCCATTAGTAGCAGTTATTGAAAGTCCACTGGAAATGTTTTGCCAATTATCTTGAAGTCAAGCCTACAGGTATAATTTGACTAGCAGAAGAGATGTGGCCTGTTTGTAGGGTTCTGTTTTGGACCATAAGTGCACTTCTCTTGCTAATGGAAATGGTAGATAAAAGACAGGAGCAATCAGAAATTTTTATCAACATCTACATTATTGAATTAGACGGAAGAACATTATTTTTCTGGGGTATAGCACCTGGAATTGGACTGATAATGGTTTCAGAGCCTCTAGGCTGTCTGGTTTACTGTGGGTCTTCTCTTTATTCCAGGGGACAAGAGAGTGCTAAAGCTTTCCCTGAAGTCCAAGGAGACAGGGCACAAATTCATCACCACTGACTTCATCTACTACAACTGCAGCGTGCTCCAGTCGTAAGTATCTATCTACCATGATCTCTCATCTCTCTGAGGACGAGAGGAAAGACAGAGAAGCTTTCAGTGAAGTAACATATTGATTGGTTCTGTCCGTCACTTGAAATTCTTTGATGATTTCTACCGGGCTGTGTAGCCACCTCAGTGTAGAAGAGAAGCTTGACAGATAACAGGTGCCCTATGTTTGGAACGTGGATGTAGTCATGCGTTTGCTGTTTGTCAAGTTGTTTAAATGATGCTATGAAAATAGATGGCATAAAGTCATGCTTATTGTCAATATTTTCAATGAGTTTCAGAAACTGGTACAGGGACATGGACAGGTAGAAGGGACAGAGAAATTGACAGGGACTAGGCACAGAGAAATGGACAGGTAGAAGGGACAGAGAAATGGACAGGTAGAAGGGACAGAGAAATGGACAGGTAGAAGGGACAGAGAAATGGATAGGTAGAAGGGACAGAGAAATGGACAGGTAGAAGGGACAGAGAAATGGACAGGTAAACGGGACAGAGAAATGGACAGGTAGAGGGACAGAGAAATGGACAGGAAGAAGGGACCGAGAAATGGAAGGTACTGGTGTCAAGTCCTGACCAGTGTAAGAGGTCATTTTCTATAGTAGATGGGTCAGGGTGTGACAGGGGGTGTGTGTTTGACAGTCTGTGTTGGTATTTCTATGTTGTGGGTTCTAGGTTTTCTGTTTCTATGTCGGGTGTTGTTTGGGGTTGATCTCCAGTTGGAGGCAGCTGTTTCTTGTTGCCTCTGATTGGAGGTCGTATTTAGGTAGGGGATTTTCTTATTGTATGCTGTGGGTTGTTAGTTGTGAGTAGTGTGGTTTCCTGCTCTGCGTCACAGCTTTATTGTTTTGTATTTTCAAGTTTATTGTATATGGCATTCGGTTTCACGATTCAATAAAAGATGTGGAACTACGATCACGCTGCGTATTGGTCCGATCCTTCAGAAAGCCCTGACAACTGGGGACAGAGAAATACAACAACAAACCTAATGAGAAATGGTAATCATACAGTGTACACGTCTAGTGACCAGTGGTGTAAAGTACTTAAGTAAAAATACTTGAAAATACTGCTTAAGTAGTTTTTTGGGGTATCTGTACTTTACTACATTTCTAAAGAAAATGATGTACTTTTTACTCCATACTGACACCCAAAAGTACTCGTTACATTTAGAATGCTGAGCAGGACAGGAAAATGGTCTAATTCACACACTTATCAAGAGAACATCCCTGGTCATCCCTACAGCCTTTGATTTGGCGGACTCATTATTTTTTGTATTTTTTGCGGCCTGGCCAAGATGAAGCAAAGCAGTGCGACAAAAACAACAACACAGAGTTATACATGGGATAAACAAATGTACAGTCAATAACACAATATAAATATCTATTTACAGTGTGTGCAAATGTAGTAAGATTAGGGAGGTAAGGCAATAAATAGGCCATAGTGGTGAAATAATTTCAATTTAGGGGCACCCATGACCAGCTCGGAAACCAGATTGCTTAGCGGAAAAGGTACGGTGGGATTCAAAATGGTCGGTGATCTGTTTGTTAGCTTGGCTTTCGAAGACTTTAGAAAGGCAGGGCAGGATGGATATAGGTCTATTACAGTTTGGGTCTAGAGTGTCTCCCCCTTTGAAGAGGGGGATGACCGCGGCAGCTTTTCAATCTTTAGGGATCTCAGACGATACAAAAGAGAGGTTGAACAGGCTAGTAATAGGGGTTGCAACAATTGCGGTGGATCATTTTAGAAAGAGAGGGTCCAGATTGTCTAGCCCAGCTGAGTTGTAGGGATCCAGATTTTGCAACTCTTTCAGAACATCAGCTATCTGGATTTGGGTGAAGGAGAAGCAGGGGGGGGCTTGGGCAAGTTGCTGCGGGGGGTGCAGAGCTGTTGGCTGGGGTAGGAGCCAGGTGGAAAGCATGGCCAGCCCTAGAAAAATGCTTATTGAAATTCTCGATTATCGTGGATTTATCGGTGGTAAGTGTTTCCTAGCCTCAGTGCAGCGGGCAGCTGGGAGGAGGTGCTCTTATTCTCCATGGACTTTACAGTGTCCCAAAACTTTTTACAATTTGTGCTACAGGATGCAAATTTCTGTTTGAAAAAGCTAGCCTTTGCTTTCCTAACTGACTGTGTATATTGGTTCCTAACTTCCCTGAAAAGTTGCATATCGCGGGGGCTATTCGATGCTAATGCAGTACTCCACAGAATGTTTTTGTGCTGTTCAAGGGCAGTCAAGCCTGGAGTGAACCAAGGGCTATATCTGTTCTTATTTTTTTTATGGGGCATGCTTATTTAAGATGGTGAGGAAAGCACTTTTAAAGAATAACCAGGCATCCTCTACTGACGGGGTGAGGTCAATATCCTTCCAGGATACCCGGGCTTGGTCGATCAGAAAGGCCTGCTCGCTGAAGTGTTTTAGGGAGCGTTTGACAGTGATGAGGGGTGGTCGTTTGACCGCAGACCCATTACTGATGCAGGCAATGAGGCAGTGATCACTGAGACCCTGGTTGAAGACAGCAGAGGTGTATTTAGTTGGTCAGGATGATATCTATGAGGGTGCCCGTATTTATGGATTTGGGGTTGTACCTGGTAGGTTCCTTGATCATTTGTGTGAGATTGATGGCATCTAGCTAAGATTGTAAGATGGCCAGGGTGTTAAGCATATCCCAGTTTAGGTCACCTAACAGTACGAACTCTGTAGAGAAATGGGAGGCAATCAATTCACATATGGAGTCCAGGGCACAGCTGGGGGCTGAGAGGGGTCTATAACAAGCGGCTTCAGTGAGAGACCTATTTCTGGAAAGGTGGCTTTTTAAGAAGCTCGAACTATTTGGGTACAGACCTGGATAGCATGACAGATCTCTGCAGTATATTGTGACTCTGCCCCCTTTGTCAGTTCTATCTTAGTGGAAAATGTTGTAGTTGGGGATGGAAATTTCTGAATTTTTGGTGGCCTTCCTAAGCCAGCATTCAGACACGGCTAGGACATCAGGGTTGGCGGAGTGTGCTAAAGCAGGGAATAAAACCAACTTAGGGAGGAGGCTTCTGATGTTAACATGCATGAAACCAAGGTTTTTACAGTTACAGAAGTCAACAAATGATAGCGTCTGGGGTATAGGTGTGGTACTGGGGACTACAGGGCCTGGGTTAACCTCTACATCACCAGAGGAACATAGGAGGAGTAGGATAAGGGTATGGCTAAAGGCTATAAAAACTGGTCGTCTAATGCGATGGGAACGGAGAATAAAAGGAGCAGATTTCTGGGGGTGGTAGAATAGATTCAGGGCATTATGTACAGACAAGGGTATGGTAGGATGTGAGTAAAGTGGAGGTAAACTAACCAAGACAGCAGTAGACATATTGACATTAGAGAGAGGCATATTGACATTAGAGAGGGGCATATTGACATTAGAGAGAGATGCATAAAGCAGTCACAGGTGTTGATCGGGAGAGCTAAGACAGCAACGGGTAAATGGCGATGAATGGGCAGAGCGGGTCAGTTAGGTACATAGAGGACCTGAGTTCGAGGCTGGGGCCGACAGATAAACAAAATGAGGTACCGTGTTATTGAAACAGTCCAGGGGGCATCAGCTGTTTAGCCGAGGGATCATAGGGTCCAAAGAACAGCCATAGCTGAGTCAAGGAGCCGTTCAGTAAGTACTATGCTAGGCGAGCAGAAGACACGGCATTTAGAAATCTAGCGGGCCGGGGCAAGAACATGGGTCTTCGGCGACATCGCAATGGAAAAGCCTGTTGAGACCACATCGGGCGATTACGTCGGCAGACCAGTCGTGATGGATTGGCGGGGCTCGTTGTCGACAATAAAGGGTCCAGGCCAATTGGCAAAAGAGGTATTGTAGCCCTAGAATTAGCTGGTATATGGGCCTAGCTCAGGCTAACTGGTGCTTGCTTCGGACAGAGGCGTTAGCTAACAGTAGCCATTCGGTAGCAGCTAGCTGGCTGCGATGATCCGGTGTAATGATTCAGAGCGGCAGGAATCCGGTGATGTGGTAGAGAGAAGCAGTCCGATACGCTCTCGGTTGATATTGCGCTGTGCAGACTGGCATGTATTGTCCGAGCAAAAGCTGGCGGTGTCCGAGCTAAAGGTGAAGACCGCTAGCCGTGGCTAACAAAGACTAGTAGCTGGCTAGCTCCTGACGGAGGTTCCAGTTATAAGGGATAAAAATAGCAGATCCGTACCACATTGGGTGATGCGGGTTGCAGGAAAGTATATTTAGTTCGTAGATAGAAAGTGAGATTCAAATATATACGAGCAAAAAAGAAAAAACGTCTATTTACACGGGATAAGACAAAGACAAACACAACACACGTCCGACTGCTACGCCATCTTGGAATCATCACTAAACACATTCTTCGTTTGTAAATGATGTCTGAGTGTTGGAGCATGGCTATCTGTAAAAATACATTTACAAAAGGGTGCCGTCTGATTTTATTAATATAAGGAATTTGAAATGATTTATACTTTTATTTAAACTTTGATACTTAAGTATATTTTAGCAATAACATTTACTTTTGATACTTAAGTTTATTTAAAACCAAATACTTTTACTCAACTATGACAATTGGGTACTTTTTCCACCACTGCTAGTGACACTGTTATGTCCTCTTCCACTCTCCATGTTATCCATCATACGACCACTGGACACAGGACCAGATAACGTCCAGGACTGGCTGGCCAGATGTTGCTAGCTAATATGATTTGAGATGGCCCCGGTCTGTAACAGAAGCAGCAGCAGTCTCATGCAGGGCAGGGTAGAGGCCAGGCAGGGTAGGGTTCAGGCAGGGTAGGGGCCAGGCAGGGTAGGGGCCATGTGGGGTGGGGCCAGGCAGAGTAGGGCCAGGCAGGGTAGGGTAGTGCAGGTCCAGGCAGACATCCAGACCACAGCTTTGCTGAGGCAGAACAATGGGACTGCATCTCTCCGAGGATCAGTCAGAGCCCCTTGCTCAGAGCCTCTTGCTGGCTTCAGCTTCAGCACGGAGCTCCATGCCAAGGTCTCGTCTTTCTTCTGTTCTGTTTGTGGAGCAACGCCGTTTTACTGGCATATGTGCGCATTTGCACTTCAGCACTGAGTCGATGGCGTGGGTGTGAGAGGTTTTTTTTCTCAACATGGAGGAGTGTATGACATGGAGTATCATACAGAATATTGTGTATATTGCCATTGTTTTTAAATTAGCATGATGCCTCACAGTTTAAGATGAAGACGTTAACACAGAAAAAGCAAAGACGTATCGGTGGTCTGGCAACTTCACTCTTCATCACATCCAAACATGCTAAAAATGATTTGTTTGCAGCTAAATGAATGGGTTTTTATGTCAGAGAATAACATGTCCTTGTCGGCTGACAGAATGCATACACAACAATGAATTCTCTAGTGTAAGGAAGCAGGGCAACATAATCCATGCAGGGCTCGCCAGTTGCCATAGCAACCTAGCAGAGGCCTACCTTGCCAGAGCGGTCTGCCTGAAGCCTATGCCAGATTTCCTCTTTTCACAAAAGCCCTGTGGGACCATTTAGCCCTTGAATTGTTTCCCCCTCTGGTGTTTGCTGGCGGACAGCGCTCACTCACCCCAGCCCTGCTACGTTGGCACCCATCTTCTTCTCAAAACAATTCTTTAGCAACCCAGCCGTAAGAGCTGCTTCCCATCTTCTGGAATAATGACCACCTGTGAATGGGAAGGACGTTAGCTCTGAAACTAGGGTCTGACTGATTATACACTTTTACCAAATTACCCCCTGGCATTTTAGGCATTTCAGAACAAAAGCTATTTTTTGTAAGATATTATGAAATCTCTGGGATACCTTTTGAATCTTCCCCATGTCTCCCCAGCAACACCTCCCAGTTCTCCCCTTCCTGTCTTCATTATTTACCTGATTCTTCAAAGGCATTCACATTTGGTAGAAACCCAGTCAGATCTACACATTTTGTCACTCAGAAACAAGCTCCAACTAGCCAACGTTAACACTAGTTTCCGCATACACCAGTCCAATAGGCTACTGAGTCCACTTCCAAGCAATGATGTTAGGAAGGAAACTCCCTTCATTAGTGGTTCAGGTTTTAGCTGTTCTGTGTTTCTCAGGCTTCACTGAAATTAGACCAAAGTGAATTGCTGGAGTTTTTAAGACATGCTGATGTACACACAGTATCTCCAGTAGATCTTGTCCTCCTGCAGTGGAAGACAGCACTGTACCATGTAGCCTATAGCCTGCGATACTCATAGCTCTCCTATTAAAGCAGGCATTAACATTCCCTTTCCATAAGTTAGGTGTACTGACTCTACTGATAGCTACTTTATTGAAGAAAAATGTACTTTCTATGCCTGTGATATGTGGTTAAGATGAATGCACTAACTGTAAATCACTGTGGATAAGAGAGTCTACTAAATGACTAAAATGTCAAATCTAAAATGTGTACTATATGTCTGGAGCAGGCGTTGTAAATCTCCATGAATACACTGACTCAAAACATCGTATTAACATGGCCAACGTATAGCCAGCCTGCCGGATTAAAAATGCTTTGGTATTATTTTCCAGGTGTATATGTGGCTTGCCTCTGAAATGCTTTTTGTTATTCCCCCACCAACAGGGAGGCAGCAGCTCAGCATTCTGCTGTCAGAGATTATACAGTACAGTGTAGCATGGGAGTGAGTATGAGCAGACTGCTGAGACCCTCCAAAGGGGATTTGAACCTCCAGGGGAAGGGTATGATTAGTATGGGACAAAGTACAGGTTCCTCACGCTGTTCAGAATGCAAAAGGCTTCAGAGCGGAGGGGTGGAGGGGTGACGGGGTGGAGGGGAATGCAGACGGGGTCAAAATGAGAGTGGAACGAGGGTTGAAGGAAAATCGCCTGTTATTCTGTCGTCCTCCAATGTGTTGAGTCTGACCTCAGCCTGTGCTGCTTATCGTTGATGGTTAGACAGCTCAGTCATCTATTGTTGATGGTTAGACAGTGTCTGTCGTCTATCGTTGACGGTTGGACAGTGTCAGTCATCTATTGTTAATGGTTAGACAGTTTCAGTCATCTATTGTTGATGGTTAGACAGTTTCAGTCATCCCACGTTGATGGTTGGACAGTGTCAGTCATCTATTGTTGATGGTTAGACAGTTTCAGTCATCTATTCTTAATGGTTGGACAGTGTCTGTCGTCTATCGTTGATGGTTGGACAGTGTCAGTCATCTATTGTTGATGGTTAGACAGTTTCAGTCATCTATTCTTAATGGTTAGACAGTTTCAGTCATCCCACGTTGATGGTTGGACAGTGTCAGTCATCTATTGTTGATGGTTAGACAGTTTCAGTCATCTATTCTTAATGGTTGGACAGTGTCTGTCATCTATCGTTGATGGTTGGACAGTGTCAGTCATCTATTGTTGATGGTTAGACAGTTTCAGTCATCTATTTTTAATGGTTAGACAGTTTCAGTCATCCCACGTTGATGTTTGGATAGTGTCAGTCATCTATCGTTGAGGTTAGACAGTGTCAGTCGTCTATCGTTGATGGTTAGACAGGGTCAGTAGTTGATGGTTAGACAGGGTCAGTAGTTGATGGTTAGACAGGGTCAGTAGTTGATGGTTAGACAGGGTCAGTAGTTGATGGTTAGACAGGGTCAGTAGTTGATGGTTAGTTGATGGTTAGACAGGGTCAGTAGTTGATGGTTAGACAGGGTCAGTAGTTGATGGTTAGACAGGGTCAGTAGTTGATGGTTAGACAGTGTCAGTAGTTGATGGTTAGACAGGGTCAGTAGTTGATGGTTAGACAGGGTCAGTAGTTGATGGTTAGTTGATGGTTAAACAGGGTCAGTAGTTGATGGTTAGACAGTGTCAGTAGTTGATGGTTAGACAGGGTCAGTGGTTGATGGTTAGACAGTGTCAGTAGTTGATGGTTAGACAGGGTCAGTAGTTGATGGTTAGACAGGGTCAGTAGTTGATGGTTAGACAGGGTCAGTGGTTGATGGTTAGTTGATGGTTAGACAGTGTCAGTAGTTGATGGTTAGACAGTGTCAGTAGTTGATGGTTAGACAGGGTCAGTAGTTGATGGTTAGACAGGGTCAGTAGTTGATGGTTAGACAGGGTCAGTAGTTGATGGTTAGACAGGGTCAGTAGTTGATGGTTAGACAGGGTCAGTAGTTGATGGTTAGACAGTGTCAGTGGTTGATGGTTAGACAGTGTCAGTAGTTGATGGTTAGACAGGGTCAGTAGTTGATGGTTAGACAGTGTCAGTGGTTGATGGTTAGACAGGGTCAGTGGTTGATGGTTAGTTGATGGTTAAACAGGGTCAGTAGTTGATGGTTAGACAGTGTTAGTCATCACAGGTGTTTCATGCTCCTTAGATGCATTGTCTCATCAGAATCATAATTTTGATTGCAGCTGAAACAGCGTTTTAGGGCTCTAATGAATTGCTAATTTCTAATTGAAAGTCAGCGAGAAGGTGATGCTAACCTTGCCCAGTGTTCCTGCAGGCTTACCAGCAGCAGAGATTGATGACATATTGGATCCCTTTTGTCAAATTCTGGCTGTTTAATCTGAGAGCTCAAACTCTCCCCCTTCTCTCCCCAGGTGCACCTCATGTGTGAGCAGCCCCTTCCCCTGTAACTGGTGTAAATACCGCCACATCTGCACCAACAACCTGGCAGAGTGCTCCTTCCAGGAGGGACGCGTCAGCAGCGTGGAGGTAAGAGACTATACTGCCCACACAGACAATAATGAATAGCCATCTCACAGCAGACTGAACACAGGATGAGGCCGCCAGGGTGACAGGAAGTGTGTCCGTGGAGCTGCCTGCCTGGTTCTGTTATTCACAGGATCTCAGCGATGCGGTCCTTTACAGCCCGTGGAGAATCCAACCTGGTCATGACCCCTTGAACCTGGGTCAGGCTGACCCCATTATCTAACACAGCTATCCCATTGTTTTGTGTGTGATTCACTACAGCTGGAACCATTTAGGATACCTAGTCAGTTGTCTAACTGAATGTATCAGAGAGGTGTGGGGGGGCTGCCTTAATCAACATCCACGTCTTTGGCGCCCGGGGAACAGTGTGTTAACTGCCTTGCTCAGGGGCAGAACGACAGATTTTTACTTTGTCAGCTCAGGGATTCGATCCAGCACCCATCCGGTTACTGGCCCAACACTCTTTCATTGTCTGCACTGTTCAGGAGCTAGCTACTGCTGGGACCCATTTTCTGCACTGTTCAGGAGCTAGCTACTGCTGGGACCCATTTTCTGCACTGTTTAGGAGCTAGCTACTGCTGGGACCCATTTTCTGTACTGTTGAGGAGCTAGCTACTGCTGGGACCCATTTTCTGCACTGTTCAGGAGCTAGCTACTGCTGGGACCCATTTTCTGCACTGTTCAGGAGCTAGCTACTGCTGGGACCCATTTTCTGCACTGTTCAGGAGCTAGCTTCTTGGAGTGGTCTCAAAGTCCCATTCAGTCCTAAACTTGGCATTCTTTGTCATATTGAACCATAGAAATGTTGTTCTCCCATCTTTTTAAAAGCAAATGTAATTTCCTTTTGTTTATATGCTGGCACTTTAAGATGGGCGAACTTGGTTAACAAGGAGCTTGTGCTATATAGTGTGGTATAAGAATTCTCCTCAAAGTGAATAGAACAGGAAACCTGTTCGATCACCATGCACTGTAAAATCATTCTGGCTGTGGATACGAAGGATATCAACACATCAACACGCCAGAGGATATACTGATTGAACTTGCTCTGCTGGGAGTTTACCTCATATTTACATTTTTGAATTCTGCTTTTCCACTAAAATCATTATAAACACTGACAACTAAAATATTGTGTTATTGTTGTTAGTGTTATGCTGATTAATAATCATATTTTTTTTAAATGAACCCGAAAGGTTATTCGAGGAACCATTAAAGGGGGTTCTTTGAAGAGCCCTTTTAATGTGGTTCTTCAAAGAACTTATAGAGGTTCCCCCACAGTTTCAATTTGAAGAGCCCCTAAAAGATCTTCCAGGAATCTAGAGTGTACTGTGTGATTTTTTTCTCTCCATGGTACCTCACAATATTTGGTCCAGTGTGTTATTTGATGTTTTATATAAAAATCTTTGTCTGTCTCTGCTCATTCCCCAATGCCCCTGAGAGCGCTAAACCATCCAACTTGGCCAAATGATGGTTTAGTGACAGAGAGTGACACCAGAGTAATTGGGCTTACAAAAGGCTGCATCTCATAATGGCTTTGCATCAATCCTACCCTTCTCAGTACACATTGATTACACACTTGACTGGGCCACAGACCAGCTGAGAAGCCCAGGCTCAGACTTTACTGCAATGGGTTTTTTTCAGCAAGTGATGTTCAGAACCAGGCTCAGGAGTGACTGGGGGTAGGGGAGAGAAGGGATGTTCAGAACCAGGCTCAGGAGTGACTGGGGGTAGGGGAGAGAAGGGATGTTCAGAACCAGGCTCAGGAGTGACTGGGGGTAGGGGAGAGCCAGCAGCATACCACCCTGCATCCAACTGCTGGCTTGCTTCTGATGCTAAGCAGGGTTGGTCCTGGTCAGTCCCTGGATGGGAGACCAGATGCTGCTGGAAGTGGTATTGGAGGGCCAGTAGGAGGCACTCTTTCCTCTGGTCTAAAATTTATTTTAAAAAATACAAATAAAAAAAAAATATCCCAATGCCCCAGGGCAGTGATTGGGGACACTGCCCTGTGTAGGGTGCCGTCTTTCGGATGGGACGTTAAACGGGTGTCCTGACTCTCTGAGGTCATTAAAGATCCCATTGCACTTATCGTAAGAGTAGGGGTGTTAACCCCGGTGTCCTGGCTAAATTCCCAATCTGGCACTCATACCATCACGGCCATCTAATCATCCCCAGCTTACAATTGGCTCATTCATCCCCCTCCTCTCCCCTGTAACTATTCCCCAGGTCGTTGCTGTAAATGAGAATGTGTTCTCAGTCAACTTACCTGGTAAAATAACGGTAAAATAACAGTAAAATAAATAAATAAATAAAAGAGAAGGGATATTCAGAACCAAACTCAGGAGTGACTGGGGGTAGGGGAGAGATGGGATGTTCAGAACCAGGCTCAGGAGTGACTGGGGGTAGGGGAGAGAAGGGATATTCAGAACCAAACTCAGGAGTGACTGGGGGTAGGGGAGAGAAGGGATGTTCAGAACCAGGCTCAGGAGTGACTGGGGGTAGGGGAGAGAAGGGATGTTCAGAACCAGGCTCAGGAGTGACTGGGGGTAGGGGAGAGAAGGGATGTTCAGAACCAGGCTCAGGAGTGACTGGGGGTAGGGGAGAGATGGGATGTTCAGAACCAGGCTCAGGAGTGACTGGGGGTAGGGGAGAGATGGGATGTTCAGAACCAGGCTCAGGAGTGACTGGGGGTAGGGGAGAGATGGGATGTTCAGAACCAGGCTCAGGAGTGACTGGGGGTAGGGGAGAGATGGGATGTTCAGAACCAGGCTCAGGAGTGACTGGGGGTAGGGGAGAGATGGGATGTTCAGAACCAGGCTCAGGAGTGACTGGGGGTAGGGGAGAGAAGGGATGTTCAGAACCAGGCTCAGGAGTGACTGGGGGTAGGGGAGAGATGGGATGTTCAGAACCAGGCTCAGGAGTGACTGGGGGTAGGGGAGAGAAGGGATGTTCAGAACCAAACTCAGGAGTGACTGGGGGTAGGGGAGAGAAGGGATGTTCAGAACCAGGCTCAGGAGTGACTGGGGGTAGGGGAGAGAAGGGATGTTCAGAACCAGGCTCAGGAGTGACTGGGGGTAGGGGAGAGAAGGGATGTTCAGAACCAGGCTCAGGAGTGACTGGGGGTAGGGGAGAGAAGGGATGTTCAGAACCAGGCTCAGGAGTGACTGGGGGTAGGGGAGAGATGGGATGTTCAGAACCAGGCTCAGGAGTGACTGGGGGTAGGGGAGAGATGGGATGTTCAGAACCAGGCTCAGGAGTGACTGGGGGTAGGGGAGAGAAGGGATGTTCAGAACCAGGCTCAGGAGTGACTGGGGGTAGGGGAGAGATGGGATGTTCAGAACCAGGCTCAGGAGTGACTGGGGGTAGGGGAGAGATGGGATGTTCAGAACCAGGCTCAGGAGTGACTGGGGGTAGGGGAGAGAAGGGATGTTCAGAACCAGGCTCAGGAGTGACTGGGGGTAGGGGAGAGATGGGATGTTCAGAACCAGGCTCAGGAGTGACTGGGGGTAGGGGAGAGAAGGGATGTTCAGAACCAGGCTCAGGAGTGACTGGGGGTAGGGGAGAGATGGGATGTTCAGAACCAGGCTCAGGAGTGACTGGGGGTAGGGGAGAGAAGGGATGTTCAGAACCAGGCTCAGGAGTGACTGGGGGTAGGGGAGAGATGGGATGTTCAGAACCAGGCTCAGGAGTGACTGGGGGTAGGGGAGAGATGGGATGTTCAGAACCAGGCTCAGGAGTGACTGGGGGTAGGGGAGAGAAGGGATGTTCAGAACCAGGCTCAGGAGTGACTGGGGGTAGGGGAGAGATGGGATGTTCAGAACCAGGCTCAGGAGTGACTGGGGGTAGGGGAGAGAAGGGATGTTCAGAACCAGGCTCAGGAGTGACTGGGGGTAGGGGAGAGAAGGGATGTTCAGAACCAGGCTCAGGAGTGACTGGGGGTAGGGGAGAGATGGGATGTTCAGAACCAGGCTCAGGAGTGACTGGGCGTAGGGGAGAGAAGGGATGTTCAGAACCAGGCTCAGGAGTGACTGGGGGTAGGGGAGAGAAGGGATATTAAGAGAAAAGAGGAGCAGCGTCCCTTTGTAACAGGGGGGTGGAAACACGCACCCTTCGGCTTTTGGCACATTAGAATTTTACGCTTAACTGAACATCAAAGAGATGCCTTATCTGGCCTTATCAGACAGAGGCAGCCGGCAGCGGGGTGGGCAGGGCCTACCCGTCACAGCCTCCCCCAGCCTGCCCCAGCCTCGCCAGACTCTTTGCCCCCCAGTGCCACGATTGACAATCTCCTTATTTCACCCTGAAAAAAAGGAATTACTCAGCGAAAAAGAGTGACTCATGCACTGTTGATACTGGAGGGGGAATATGTTGGAGAAGCAGGCCAGGATACTCTCCTCTTCCTCTGCTCCCACAGAGAAAGAAAGAAAGGTTGATTCACAAAGGAGCACACATATCATGGGAGGATTTTAGAAGTAGGCTTGGACTGGTATGCTGCGATTCAACAAGTTCACTGTCATTTGCTGTTAAGTAAAGCCAGGGGGAAGAAAGCATTTTGATGTGGGCCAGCTGGCTGCCAGAGTTTTTCTTCTTAGTCTATTATTCAACTGATAGTGTTTCTGTCCAGTGATCAATGTGTCGATTGTCCAGGTTTCAAGTGTCTCTGTGTCTGTGTCTGTGTGCATATTTTTTACATTTACGTCATTTAGCAGACGCTCTTATCCAGAGCGACTTACAAGTTGGTGCATTCACCTTATGATATCCAGTGGAACAACCACTTTACAATAGCATATGCGTGTCTGTCTGTCTGTCTGTCTGTCTGTCTGTCTGTCTGTCTGTCTGTCTGTCTGTCTGTCTGTCTGTCTGTCTGTCTGTCTGTCTGTCTGTCTGTCTGTCTGTCTGTGTGTTCAGTGGAGCGTGTCTCATCTGCAGCCCTGTCCTCCAGTGTGCCACCATGGCTGTTTTGGCCCTGGGTTGGAGAGGTGCTTCAGAGAAACAGCGGGGGCACTCCAAAGAAGACAAACAGACAGAGAGACACGGGTGTGGGCTGTAGGGAGGAGATGTATTGCTCCCCCAAGGCACTGGACACGCCAGCCAGCCAGATTCTACTGTATAATCCACAGCACAGTGGCCTTCTTCAGCCCGGGAGTGTGCAGAGAGAGATAGGACTGGATCAGAGCAATAGCTAAGCTCCGTCCAAACTCACCATCCTCCACAAGGCTGCATGGCTCACAGGAAATGAGAAATGAAAAACAAACACCTTTCCCACCTATCTATTGAAGAAAAGTGTTATGATGTATATATAGACCTGTTTAGAATGTTCAAGCCCTGAGTAATTTCATTTAAATAAACGGGCATAATTAGTCAGTGTATTCAGTGATGTTATGATGTATATATAAAACTGTTTAGAATGTTCAAGCCCTGAGTAATGTGTTGTCATTTAAATAAACGGGCATCATTAGTCAGTGCATTCAGTGATGTTATGATGATGACTACTGACATTGGATAGATGGTCCCTCATTACTGGTCCTTCACCAGGTTCATTAGGGTGGGAAAGGTAATCCCTGTGGGGACGAACACCAGTTAACTGTTTGGTTTCTGAGAGCGGAATGTTTTGAATCTGTGAAACCTGATATGGGTTTAAAAAGATCTAACATAGGATGTGTGCTGCAGAACTATTGGTAGTCCAAATCATGCCTACAGAGTTTTTAAATAAGCTTGAGAGAAAGGTTTTTTTTTGTTCTACATTAATTGGTTTGTTAAACCGAGAGATAGCAGAGTTGTTCACGACCAAGGATGCTCTTTTATTCTCAGCCTCAGCTCCTCAATTGAGAGGATCAAAGTAGGAATCGATTTTCCATATGAGGAGAATCTTCTGGCTCCGCCAGCCAGCCAGCCACAGAGACCAACAGACAAACAGGTACATAGATACTGTGCTGCCTGCTCCGTCTCACATTTTCCCCCACATTAGGAGTCTCAGTTAATAACGCCATGCAGATAGTTAGGCTTAAATGGAGCTCCCCACCAGCTCAGGGGCAATGTCTCACTGAGACTCCTAATACTTAGTGAGAGCTCAGGGGGGATGTCTCACTGAGAGTCCTAATACTTAGTGAGAGCTCAGGGGGGATGTCTCACTGAGACTCCTAATACTTAGTGAGAGCTCAGGGGGGATGTCTCACTGAGAGTCCTAATACTTAGTGAGAGCTCAGGGGGGATGTCTCACTGAGAGTCCTAATACTTAGTGAGAGCTCAGGGGGGATGTCTCACTGAGACTCCTAATACTTAGTGAGAGCTCAGGGGGGATGTCTCACTGAGACTCCTAATACTTAGTGAGAGCTCAGGGGGGATGTCTCACTGAGACTCCTAATACTTAGTGAGAGCTCAGGGGGGATGTCTCACTGAGAGTCCTAATACTTAGTGAGAGCTCAGGGGGGATGTCTCACTGAGACTCCTAATACTTAGTGAGAGCTCAGGGGGGATGTCTCACTGAGAGTCCTAATACTTAGTGAGAGCTCAGGGGGGATGTCTCACTGAGAGTCCTAATACTTAGTGAGAGCTCAAAGACAAGTTGTTATATTGGCATTTCCCAGAGGACCCCTGAGATCAAATGATGTGCTGCTGGGCTCTCCAAAACAACTGTTACCCTCGGTGCTGTGTCTCAGTGGGACGGCCCTTTATTAACGAGTGAAGGCCCAGTAATTAATTGTGGGATGAGTGACAGAGGAGCCATTATCCCAGCAGAAAGCAAGGAAGTGGTCCTGGCACTCAGTGGTGGGCAGCAGCCACAGAGGATCAGGAAGTGACACTGTGCACAGATTTCACCAGCAGCACATTACTGAGCCCCCAGCACAGAAACCAGTGGCCCATTACTCACTGTGTAACCAGAGGCCACTTTACTGCCACGCCGGCCCTGCGGAGGAGCTACACAGGGTCAAGGCCCCCTTCCCAGTCTTCTCTTCTCATACAGGAGTGATGATAAGCTATCTTGTTTTTACATTACAAAACACTTTACAAGTAAAACATCAAGATCAGATTGGTTCCCTGCATGCTTTGTTATTGATAACAGCCTGTATGTGAGAACTTTCTAATATCTCAGTCTACCGGTGTTTGTTGCACAAACTGGCTTGATTCCACCTCTGTCATCAAGGAATATTTCCATGTCAGCTATGATATCATAACAGTTTTTTTATAAAGGTGTTTGCTTTTCTATTAGTTATCATTTTTTTATATCTATCTACAATGAACAAAAATATAAATACAACATTCAACAATTTCAAAGATTTTGTGAGTTAAAGTTTATATAAGGAAATCAGTCAATTGAAAAAAATGCATTATTCACATCTGCCACGCTGATCCTCAACACTGGGGCCCCTCAGGAGTGCGTGCTTAGTCCCCTCCTGTACTCCCTGTTCACCCACAACTGCGTGGCCAAACACAACTCCAACAATCATTAAGTTTGCTGATGACACAACAGGTAGGCCTAATCACCGACAACGATGAGACAGCCTATATGGAGGAGGTCAGAGACCTGTCAGTGTGGTGCCAGGACAACAACCTCTCCCTCAATGTGAGCAAGACAAAGGAGCTGCTCGTGGACTACAGGAAAAGGTGGGCCGAACAGGCCCCCATTAACATTGACAGGGCTGTAGTGGAATGTGTCAAGAGTTTCAAGTTCATTGGTGTCCACATCACCAACGAACTATCTTGGTCCAAACACACCAAGACAGTGGTGAAGAGTGCACGACAACACCTTTTCCTCCTCAGGAGACTGAAAAGATGTGGCATGGGTCCCCAGATCCTCAAAAAGTTCTACAGCTGAACCATCGAGTGAATCCTGACCAGTTGCATCACTACTACAGATGGTCATGCGAACGGCCCAGTACATCACTGGGGCCAAGCTTCCTGCCATATATACCAGGCGGTGTCAGAGGAAGGCCCAAAAAATGGTCAAAGACTCCAGTCACCCAAGTCATAGACTGTTCTCTCTGCTACCACACAGCAAACGGTAGCGGAGTGCCAAGTCTTGGTCCGAAAGGCTCCTTAACAGCTTCTACTCCCAAGCCATAAGACTGCTGAACAATTAATCAAAAGGCAAACCCGGATTATTACATTGACACCCCACCACTTTGTTTGTACACTGCTGCTACTCGCTGTTTATTATCTATGCATAGTCACTTTACATCTACCTACATGTACAAATTACTTCAACTAACCTGTACCCCTGCACATACCCCCTGTATATAGTCTCGTTATTGTTATTTTATTGTGCTATTTTGTATTTTTTTAAATTATTTACTTTATTTAGTCAATATTTTCTTAACTCTATTTGTTGAACTGCATAGTTGGTTAAGGGGCTTGTAAGTAAGCATTTCACCATAAGGTCTACACCTGTTGTATTCGGCGCATGTGACTAATAACATTTTTATTTTATTTGATACCTTTAAAAAAAGGTAGGAGTGTGGATCAGAAAGCCAGTCCGTATCTGGTGTGACCATCATTTGCCTCATTCACAGAGTTGATCAGGCTGTTGATTGTGGTCTGTGGAAGGTTTTCCTACTTCTCCTCAATTGCTGAGCGAAGTTGCTGGATATTGGCGGGAATTGGAACATGCTGTTGTACACGTCGATCCAGAGCATCCCAAACATGCTCAATGGGTAACATGTCTGGTGAGTATGCAGGCCATGGAAGAACTTGGACATTTTCAGCTTCTAGGAATTGTGTACAGCTTCTTGCGACATTGGGCCATGCATTATCATGCTAAAACATGAGCTGATGGCGGCGGATGAATGGCATGACAATGGGCCTCAGGATCTTGTCACGGTATCTCTGTGCATTCAAATTGCCATCGATAAAATGCAAAAAAATGTCAGTTGTCCGTAGCTTATGCCTGCCCACATCATAACCCCACCGCCACCATGGGGCACTCTGTTTACAACGTTGACATCAGCAAACCTCTCGCCCACACAACACCATACACACTGTCTGCCATCTGACCGGTACAGTTGAAACCGGGATTCATCCGTGAAGAGCAGAATTCTCCATCGAAGGTGAGCATTTGCCCACTGATGTTGGTTACGACGCTGAACTGCAGTCAGGTCAAGACCCTGGTGAGGACCATGAGCATGCAGATGAGCTTCCCTGAGACGGTTCATGACAGTTTCTACCAGAAATTCTTTGGTTGTGCAAACCCACAGTTTCATCAGCTGTCCAGGTGGCTGGTCTCAGACGATCCCACAGGTGAAGAAACCAGATGTGGATGTCCTGGGCTGGCCTGGTGACACATGGTCTGTGGTTGTGAGGCCGGTTGGATTTACTGCCAAATTCTCTAATGTTGGAGGCAGCTTATGGTAGAGAAATTAACATAAAATTATCTGGCAACAACTGTGATGTCCATTCCTGCAGTCAGCATGCCAATTGCACGCTCCTTCAAAACTTGAGACATCTGTGGCATTGTGTTGTGTGACAAAACTGCACATTTTAGAATGGCCTTTTATTGTCCCCAGCACAAGGTGCACCTGTGTGATGATCATGCTGTTTAATCAGCTTTGTGATATGTCACACCTTTCAGGTTGATGGATTATCTTGGCAAGGAGAAATGCTCATTAACAGGGATGTAAACCAATTTGTTCACAAAATTTGAGAGAAATATTTTTTTTGTTAATACGGAACATTTCTGGGATGCCTTATTTCAGCCCATGATACATTGGATCACCATTTTACATGTTGTCTTTACATTTTTGTTCAGTATACATTGTAGAAGACACTGGAGTCCAGAATAGCAAACTCAGTGTTCAACACATATATTTCCCAGGTTGAGTTTAGAAGCTGCTCGTTGGAGTTTGATTAGGTAGAATAAGGAGTCTGCTGTGTAGCTAGCGTTTAATTGGAGCAGCTCTCAGATGATTTGGAGGGTTGTGTTTTTTTGTTTTTTACCACGCGTAGGGGACCCATTTCAAGGATTACAGCGACAGAGACTGTAAATGAGATTAAGAGAGTAGAAATGGAATAGGGAAAGAACAGTGACTAAGCAATGGTGGAGAAATGTATATGAAAACAGCAACGGATCCTTTTTTCTGCTTACTCTGCTCTCAGAGAATGAGCGCACGAGCGGGAGGGAGAGAGAGACAGAGAGAGAGACAGAGAGAGAGACAGAGAGGGAGACAGAGAGGGAGACGGAGAGGGAGACGGAGAGGGAGACAGAGAGGGAGACAGAGAGGGAGACAGAGAGGGAGACAGAGAAAGAGAGAGAGGGAGAGAGAGAGGGAGAGAGACAGAGAGGGAGACAGAGAGGGAGACAGAGAGGGAGACAGAGAAAGAGAGAGAGGGAGAGAGAGAGGGAGAGAGACAGAGAGCGAGAGAGGGAGACGGAGAGAGAAAGAGAGAGGGAGAGAGATAGAGGGAGACAGAGAGAGAGAAATTATACCACCCTCCCGTCTCTGGCTTTTAATGTTTCAACAGAGAAAAGTGCTTAGCTGTGTGATAACTGGGATATGCACAATAAGGTTAATGGAAACACTGTCAACAGGCTGTAAACTGCCTGAGCCGCCTTAATGGGGTGCTAATCAGCATCAGGGAACGGCCCTTCAGGGGGGAATATACAGCTGCCTCAGAGACTATACTGTTACAGATCTGTGGGCCTACCACCGAGGAGGGACTGCTCCTTCATTGCATGGCTTACTGCATTAGTGTCACATGTACTGCATGGCATGTATCATAGCATAGCCAGCATTACAAGTAGAGCACACATCGGATGCATTCGTGTTATCTTTAACTCTGCATTGTTGGAAAAGGACCCGTAAGTAAGCATTTCACTGTTGGTCTACACCTGTTGTTTACTAAGCATGTGACAAATCAAATTTGATTTGATTTGATGAATCAGTCTATTTGAAATCTATTCTCCTTGTCTTTGTGGAAAGAGTCTCAATTCATCATGACAAACCTCACTTACCTGCCCCGGGCTTTTTAAAATGTCACACTAACGTTTCTGATAAACAAACCACTTATCTTGTTTCACCCCTAGTATGCAGTCGATTAAAGCTTGTTAATTAAATTTAGCAGACGAGAATGAATGGTGGTGGCATCTTGGGGTTATGCGTGTGTTAAACGCATACAGAGGACTTCATTAATGCTCAAACTCCACTGAGAGAAACCACGAGAAATGTCTCTGTCCAGAACACTGTGTGTAACGACTTAGAGAATACTTACATTTATTTTGAATGACCAAAATAACGATTAATTTTGAATTACACACACACATTCATGCTTTTCTGATAAAACTAGTTTTTGTAGGAGTAGTTTGGGGTTTTATAATGTGTCCACTTAAATAATTGAAAACGGTGAAAAACCCATTAAGTTCCATGAGTCATGAGTCCTCACCTAAAATATGTTACTGCTCTTGCTGCACTACTCTGTTAAATGAATCATGATGTTTCTGATGTGCCAGCCACTCAAAGCCTCTCTGTGATGCTCTTCAAGGCCCATGCTGCTTTTACTCTGATGTAGGTAGCAATGAAATCCACTCAGGCCCTGAGTAACCAGATCCACCATACTTATGTCAGCCATTGAATAGAGCTCTCTACAGATAGATAGTAGCTCTTAGCCCATCAGAGATGTGCTACTGTACAGCATCACCTGGTTACCAGAATGTTGCTAGTCTTTCCTCATTTTTCCCCTTTTTCCAAAATGTACAAATTTGGTGAAATGTATTTGGCTGTTACCAGGGAAAGTTGTGCTATTCAGAAGGGTTTGCAGTCATATAGCCTTTGATGTATGCACACCGAACATGATGTAGCATTTTCTGGCACACCCGGTGTTGATGCAAGGTCCCTGGTGACTCGATGTGGCATATGTGATATCGGTGGATCTATTTGGTGTTTTGAATGTCAACCTGGCAATTTACAGAGCAGCGTTGAGAAGCGATCTGAGACATTCATAATTTCCAAAAGGCTAACCATCTCCAGTCTGGAGCCTTCTGTCATTACTGTGGAGCTAGAGGTTATGCTAGAGGTTATGCTAGAGGTTATGCTAGAAGTTATGCTAGAGGTTGAGCTAGAGTTGAGCTAGAGGTTATGCTAGAGGTTATGCTAGAGGTTATGCTGATAAATCGGATTCATTTGAAGTCAGAACACCACCCCCACCACCTCCCTGCAGGAAGTAAATCTTTCTCTTCATCCACAGAGTATGAAAATTAGATTTATTGATGCACCAATATATAAACCTTTACAAATCACTTGCCAGACACAAGATTTATGGCTGTGTGGGCTGTGGAGTTGCATCATTTTCACCGAGGCATTGGCTGGTGCTCTGTGTGTCTGTCCTGCAGACTACAGAGGCTTCTCCTCACCCTCCTCGCCACCATCGCCCGCCCACCTCGCCGCCAACGCCCGCCCAGACAAGGCCTTTGATTTATCACATCCACCCTGGCAGACTTTTACAGCCTCCTTGATTATTGTTCAGTGCTAAATGGATAACAGATTATTCTAAATATCCTTTAATACAGAGGGGGTCATTAAGCTGCTGTGGTATCTCTCGGGTGGGGATGCGCACATCGTCAATTTTCTCGGATTGTAATCATTGCATCAATACTGACTTTCCTGTGACTTCCGAGATCCTTTATGCATTGTTTCCTGCAATGTCAATATGAGTCCCTGTGATAAATGCCTGGACCCTCTCTGGGCTCTCGATCTGTGCTCACCTCACTAGCACAGGCAGACATGCAGGATTAAGGAAGATATTCATTTCCCGCTTCATCAGTGTGATTTTCAGAGAAACCTGTGGCTCATCAAATCAGAGATGTATCCAACAGCTGTGTAATAGGGATTTGAACCTCTTTTTTGCTTTGGTTTCAAGCTATTCCCACGTTTAATGGCGTCTGTACAGGAGTCCTTCTCCCTGTTGTGGAAGTAGTGCTGCTAATGGGCGATACTCACTGCTGCTCACCACTCAATAAACTGGAATCAATACGTCTTCCTTAGCTATGTACACCAAGTTTTAATTAATGATTATGTTTATTAATCAGTTTTATTGTAATGGGTTTGGCTTTGCAAAGAAAATGAGCAGAGTGTTAATTTGTAACTTTATTTGTGATTGTTGATTTTCAGGGCTGTCCCCAGATCCTGCCCACCAGTGACATTCTGGTACCTGCAGGGATCATTCGTCCAATCACGCTGCGAGCCCGGAACCTTCCTCAGCCCCAGTCTGGACAGAAGAACTATGAGTGTGTGTTTAACATCCAGGGCAAGATGCAACGCATCCCAGCTGTACGCTTCAACAGCTCCTGTATCCAGTGCCAGAACACCTCGGTGAGTATTAATATGACTGCACTGAATATGTTTATACAGTATTTACTGTACAATATCTTGTGTATTTTTGTTGGGTTTGGGATCTTGGTGCAAGGTAAAAGCTCAATAAGTACTTTTGTACTATTCTGCTGATCATATACTGATCTTTTGAAGTAGTTTTCTACAGGTCCTATACTAATACTGGTATAGAGACAGAGAATGCCTCCCTCTCCCCTCTCTCCCTGCCCTCTCCCCTCTTGCTCTGCCCCTCTCTCCCTCCTCCTCCCTCTACCCCCTCTCCCTACCCTCTTCCTCTCTTTCTCTCTCTCATGGAAATATTATGCAGAAGAAATCAAGGTGAATTTTCATTGAGTCACTGATCAGAGAAAAAATACTTTATCCACAAAATCAGCAAAGACATCAATTCAGAGCATTAAACTTGTTTTCTCAATCCCAGTGATACATGTGGCATGTCAAAGAGCTGACATTGAGAGTCTCCTCTCCCCCTATCTATCTCTCTTTCTCACTCTGTAGCACCCTCTTTCTATCTCTCTCTGTCTCTTCCTCCCTCTCTCTCCTATTCCCTCTCTCTCTTTCTCCCTCTCTTTCTCTCTCCCTCTGTCTCTTCCTCCCTCTCTCTCTTTCTCCCTCTCTTTCTCTCTCCCTCTGTCTCTTCCTCCCTCTCTCTCATATTCCCTCTCTCTCTTTCTCCCTCTCTTTCTCTCTCCCTCTGTCTCATAGTGATGTCACAGACGGCTGCCCTTTGTGACCCATCTGGTTGACATGGTAACCCCAGGGAATCTTGTAAAATAATTAGCCAGTCACAGGATGTGACTCTTCATTTGGTTGGACAATGTAACACCATGGAAAGGGAATGTGGTGTGGGTGGATGGGCCGGAGAGTTCCTGGGGTAGGAGGGCAGGAAAATGACCAGGCCTCTGCCACGGAGTGTGTCCCCTCTAACCCCCCCTAACCCCTGCAGATCAAAGCTCAGGCTGTGGGCCGCCTTCCTTCGACAGGACAATTGATGTCCCGTGGCAATTTAATAATGAGGATCACGTCTCCGGCACACACACCTCAATGGGTCAGGTTAGGATTGATTGTTGTACTTTCCCTGGCCGACACATGCTGCCTGGCACGCTACATAGTGAAGGCCTTCAGAAGGACCCTGCCACGGAGAGCAACTGTCGTCCTTCTATCCGCTATCACTCATTTCCTCCGTGTCGTTATTCTTTCTGTCTCTGACACCCGCCCCGCCCCGCGCTCCGGCTATGCATTTAAAATGAAATTTAAAAGTAGTTTTGTGGTAGACCATTAACTGAGTGCCCAAAGGTTAGAGCATTGGGCATTGGGGTTTGGATTGTTCAAGGCATTGAACCGCTGATGCTGTGTAAACAATGAGACAGCTGTATGAATATAGTGAGGCAATCAGCATAAATAGATGGGTGCTTTAATCACTTCACCTACAGATAAACAAGTTGTTTATCACGCACAGGGATAGACTAATACTCTTCATGTAGACAGCTATATGCTGCTACTGCTGTCTACCCACTGTGCATGCCAACGTGGGTCTATATTCACCTTGATAAACAGAGTGAATAAGTATTCACACTGGATCTCCATGGGTGATCGTTTGAAGACCCCAGTGTAAACTAATCATTGTCTACACAGCTATTGAGAAATTAAAACATTGAATATACAACGTTAACTGTAAATGTTAGGCCTCCCTCACACTCCCCTGCTTCATCTCGGTCTGACAGAAAATAAATAATCCCACTTTAAGATTAATGCTTTTTTTTTACTTAGCCCTTCCCCCACTGATGCCCCTCCCCCACTGACTCCCCTGTTTAATGGTACCTACACCCCTCCCCCCTATGTATCTCTCTATCTCTGTCTTTCTTTCTCCACCCCCCTCTCTCCTCTCTCTTTGTTTGAATGGGATGTTTAGATGAATAGATGGTGTGATTACCTGTGACACAGCGGGCCACACCATCCCCCCGTCTCTGTCTCTCTGCCCTCATCTGATGGATCTCTCCTGAATAGTAATTTAGCCATAGTAAAGACATGCCGCAGATTAGACTCAGTCCCTGGTGTGTGTGCTGTTCGCCCCCCCCCCCCCCCCCCCCCCAAAACACTCAAGGCAACAGCCATCAATCAATTTGCCGTCAAGACGAGTGGCGCAGCTTCATTCCCACAGTGCTGTAGCCAGGTAACTTTAAGGCCATGGGGTCCATGCTAATGCAATTGTGAGTGTCCTCAGATAGGCAATGCTGAATCAATCAATTTCATCTCCTGTTTACTCTGCCTCTTGCTGAGAATGTTCAGATATCAGTCAGCACTTTTGTCCTCATGGGAGGCCCCTGTTCTGTGGTGGGGGTTAGTTAGGTTCAGCATATGTTGGACATGTTCACCAGCTGTGACAGTATGTTTTACCAGACAGGGCAACTCTAGCCTGTTGCAGTTTGATTTGCTTTCACTTTCAGGTTTTTCTTTCATATCTGTTAGTGTAGGGATTGTAATGCTTAAACTAAGTGAGACTGGCCTCTGCTTGGTGATGAAAAATGTTCTCTGAGTGGAACTAACTCAGATTCTTCCCATGGGACCTAAACACACAGCCAGACCACTCATATTATTCCTTCACTGCCTCATAACTGTTCTCTTACCAGGTCTCTTATCCCTGAGACGATCTCCTCTTCCAATCAGGGCCCTTCCCTGGGAGAGAGGGGGCGTTGTAGTGGACAAACAAGCCTGTCTCCCGTCTCCCGTCACCGTCATTTCTGAACTGTTTCCCACTGCCTGGCCTTTCTCACCCTGAGACAGCTGCTCTGTCACTCTCGCAGTGCTCCATGATATACATTTATAGACTGCTAAATACGTTTCAAAATACACCAAATATAGCAGGTTAACAAAATTATAATTGGATAATAGAAAATATTGCGCTTATTTTCAATGACTTCTCAATAAACTGAAAGTGCAAGCTATTTATTTGAAAAGTTATTACATTTCAGTATTGTTTATTCAAATCACTTCCTGAATTGACTCCCTTAAATTTGAATTGAACCCAGCCCTGGTACATAGAACTGCCATTAACCAAAGAAACTAGCTGTGAGGCCCGTATGTCCACGTTGCTATGTGTTTGTCTATTTTCAGGACTGCTGTATGTGAAGTTGACCTCTGATCTGTGATGTGCAGTTCAGCATGTGAAAGATGTCCATGCCATAGATCTAGAGAAGCCCTGGGTCAGTGATGCAGACAGATAACAGCAGTTTGCCCTCAGTTTGCAGACAGACAGCAGTTTGCAGACAGAGAGGCAGACCAATGGACAGAGGAGAACAACACATGGGTCTGACATCACATCCTGCACAAATACAACACAAGGTTGTGCCCTGTCTCTGCCCAAATACAGCCTGAAGTCAAATACATCCTCTTTCCACATTCCATCTCTTCCCTTCCCTTCTACTTTGGTATTTCAATGCATTAAGTTTCTCCAGCTAAATAGACCAACTAAGCTATACTACTGGTTTACTCCTGGTGTGGTTGGACACATGTCATTTCAGTTCTAATACAGCAGGTGCATCATGCATGACCCACATGCCACCTGCATCCAAAGAGAAATACAGTACCTTTTTCTAAGGTGCGCATGCATACAGATTAGACAACTCTATATGATAATTCATGCTGATCCACATCAATCCATAAATTACGTTCCCCAACTGTACGATATATACGGGTATCATTTGAAAAGGCACACCACGGACTGTAATCAGCTCAGACGCACGCCTGCTTGTTTCTTCCCGCTTGATTTTACTGCAGACATCAGCAATGTGCTGCCATAGCTGGAATAAATCAGTATGATACCCCCCCACACATATACACACTGCCTTTCAAATAAATGATAAATCAGGGTCTTTGAAACTCAATAAGCATTTGCTTTGGTAGTGTAAAGGGCTTTTGTGCATTTTATGCATTTTTGTTTGACAGCATGCTTTACGTTGCAGATTAAACATGGCACACGTAGAACTTTGATAGGCTGAATCTTAATACATGGAACTTTTCATCTTTTGTATCAGAAGATTAAAATAGTCCCAAATGAATCCACGGATGTAAGTGTTGTTAAGCCCTGCTGACCCCATAGCGACAGGCATTGGCAGTGTTACCCAGGAAACGTAGAGTAAAGGCCTTTTGCACAACGAGTTCTGCACTTCCCTCTTGATGGAAAGTGCTCTCACAAAGAACATCATTATTTCCGAACCATGGTAGCAAAGCTTTTGAATAAAAAACACTTACATGTTATTTTTCAGGCTTTCTGAACCAGCATGCCCTCATTATTCTATTATTTTCATCAAGTGCCCAATCAGACTACCAACGTCTTTGGTGTTTCTCAGAGGACGTACTTGTCAGGTCTCGAAAGGACCTGCCCTGCTCTTGACACCAAAGGCCCCGCTAATGGAAAAGATTTACCATGAACCAACGTATATGTTAATGATACTGTGAACATGTCACCTCATTGTCAATGTAAAAAAATGCTCCATTTTACATCAATTAGGGGAGGATATTATATATTTATTCATTTAACCTTCATTTAACTTGGCAAGTCAGTTAAGAACAAATTCTGATTTACAATGACAGCCTACACCGGCCAAACCCGGACGACGCTGGGACAATTGTGCGCCGCTCTATAGGACTCCCAATCACAGCCGGTTGTGATACAGCCTGGAATCAAACCAGGGTCTGTAGTGACAACTCTAGCACTGAGATGCAGTGCCTTAGACCTGCGCCACTCTGGAGCCCCGATATATGTTGCTGTTTATGATAAATCTTTGAGGTTGTTTTTATCCTCCAACATCTCCTCTGCACTTTTTTCCTCATAGAAATAGTCATTATAATTCCATGGTATTTACCCTCTCTCTTGTGATGGTTGCATATTTGCATCCCCGTCAGTCTCTGAGGTCGTAGATACTGTGCCTGTGAGGCTCTGTAGCAGGTTGGCTCTGTAGCAGGTGGGCTCTGTAGCAGGTGGGCTCTGTAGCAGGTGGGCTCTGTAGCAGGTGGGCTCTGTAGCAGGTGGGCTCTGTAGCAGGTGGGCTCTGTAGCAGGTTGGCTCTGTAGCAGGTGGGCTCTGTAGCAGGTTGGCTCTGTAGCAGGTGGGCTCTGTAGCAGGTGGGCTCTGTAGCAGGTGGGCTCTGTAGCAGGTGGGCTCTGTAGCAGGTTGGCTCTGTAGCAGGTGGGCTGTGTAGCAGGTGGGCTCTGTAGCAGGTTGGCTCTGTAGCAGGTGGGCTGTGTAGCAGGTGGGCTCTGTAGCAGGTGGGCTCTGTAGCAGGTGGGCTCTGTAGCAGGTGGGCTCTGTAGCAGGTTGGCTCTGTAGCAGGTGGGCTCTGTAACAGGTGGGCTCTGTAGCAGGTGGGCTCTGTAGCAGGTGGGCTCTGTAGCAGGTTGGCTCTGTAGCAGGTGGGCTCTGTAACAGGTGGGCTCTGTAGCAGGTGGGCTCTGTAGCAGGTGGGCTCTGGTGAAATAAATTGTCCTCTAAATGGTGTGATCTAGCTATCAATAGCATGAATTATGAGCCTGTTTCATCCTGTTTGTTTTGCTTTAAGCACCAGCAATGGAAAGGGAGAGAGTCTCCGCTGCATTCCCCTAATTGAGAAATCAGTGCATTAGTTATGCCTGCTCTGAACACTTTTTAAACTCCCAAAGTAATCTACAGAGAATGTTTCAGTGTCATCATGTGAAAAGTATGCTTTGGTGTTCTCGGGTTAATGCACTTACCTCAAATATGATGGCACGAGTTCAACCATGACCTCAACATACAATTGATATATTCTATGTTTATGGAGTCATCTCTGAACCAGCCGTAATCCTTCATGGCTAATAAGACCATTGCAGATGACCCTATCTGTTTCTTTAATCAAGCTAGTCTGACCTTAAATCTGCCACCAGGATGCAGCATACAGTACATATTTTCCTAGTGGGGTAATCACAATGATGAAATGAAGTGTGGTTTGCAGAAAATATAATTTATGTTCACTAATATGGACTCGCTGTTCATTACTGTGTATGTTTAAGAAGGAAAAAGGCCCTTATTCAAAGGTAATTTTGCTGAAGTCGCTAGAATTTTGAAACTTAATTAAATTAAACAGGAAAGCCTTCATCATTAAGGGGAAATGATTTTCACTCTGTCACCAGAAGGAGCCAGCATTGACGACACAGCCAATTCTACTACTCATAGTCTACACCAAGGTTTTTCTCAAACGGTCCTGGGCAAAAACCAAAAAATGCACCCGGGGTGGGGGTGGGGGTGGAAACCCTGAACTGCATCATCAACTTACAGTACAGTATTTGTTCTCTTCATTTCAGGGCGGCAGGTAGCCTAGTGGTTAGAATGTTGGACTAGTAACTGAAAGGTTGCAAGATCAAATCCCCGAGCTGACAAGGTACAAATCTGTCGTTCTGCCCCTGAACGAGGCAGAACGACAGAACGACTACTGTTCCTAGGCCGTCATTGAAAATAAGAATTTGTTCTTAACTGACTTGCCTAGTTAAATAAAGGTAAAATAAAACATTTAGACAGATGGTTAAACTGCTGCAGACAACTACAGATGATCCTTGCCAGAGTGTAATTGAATCTTTATTAGTTTATTTTGAATAAACCCAAATTATATCTTTTTTTAAATATCCTCCAAACCCATCATCTTTGAAACATAGTAATGCCTACAATAAAATGAACTTGGTTACAATATGTGTATCTTTCATATGGGTCCCTTCAATAGACACTTCGCAATTTACAGTTATATCTGAACAAATGGAAGCTATTCCTTCTGATCACTGTCACTCTATCAATCCATTTGTTCAGCTATAACTGTTTCCATTAAGAGCTAAGGATAAGTCTTAAAGGGTAGCGCTAGTTTCAAATGTTTTTTTTCTATCCAGTGATGGGTTTGTTTTTTAAAAAGTAAGATTACCTCACTGCCTCGCCTCGCCGGCAGCCCAGAGAGCTGTCTGACAGAACCAGGCCAGTTTGTCTCCACTTGCAAGTTTCAGACCCAGTGGAACCATGGCCTGAGGAAAATCAATTCACGACTGGCAGAGATAAGCTGCATTGTATGGCCCAACACAAAAGCTTCCCCCCGTTTACACACAACCACTAATCTCCTCAAAGCTGCCTGCCTTTCACTTGAAAAAGAAGAAGACTAGAAAATACATTATATTACCTGCAGAAATACATTGTTACTTCCAGAAATACACTATGTTACCTCCAGAAATACGTTGTTACTTCCAGAAGTACATTATGTTACCTCCAGTAATACATTAATACTTCCAGAAATACTTTGTTACCTCCAGAAATACATTGTTACTTCCAGAAATACATTGTTACCTCCAGAAATACGTTGTTACTTCCAGAAGTACATTATGTTACCTCCAGAAATACATTGTTACTTCCAGAAATACATTAATACTTCCAGAAATACATTGTTACCTCCAGTAATACATTAGTACTTCCAGAAATACTTTGTTACTTCCAGAAATACATTGTTACTTCCAGAAGTGCATTATGTTACCTCCAGAAATACATTATACTACCTCCAGAAATACATTATACTACCTCCAGAAATACATTGTTACCTCCAGAAATACATTGTTACCTCCAGAAATACATTGTTACTTCCAGAAATACATTATGTTACCTCCAGAAATACATTATACTACCTCCAGAAATGCATTGTTACCTCCAGAAATACATTATACTACCTCCAGAAATACATTGTTACCTCCAGAAATACAATATACTACCTCCAGAAATACATTATACTACCTCCAGAAATACATTATGTTACCGCCAGAAATACATTATGTTACCTCCAGAAATACATTATACAACCTCCAGTAATACATTATACTACCTCCAGAAATACATTATACTACCTCCAGAAATACATTATACTACCTCCAGAAATACATTGTTACCTCAAGAAATACAATATACTACCTCCAGAAATACATTATACTACCTCCAGAAATACATTGTTACCTCAAGAAATACAATATACTACCTCCAGAAATACAATATACTACCTCCAGAAATACAATATACTACCTCCAGAAATACATTATACTACCTCCAGTAATACATTGTTACCTCCAGAAATACATTATGTTACCTCCAGAAATACATTGTTACCTCCAGAAATACATTGTTACCTCCAGAAATACACTATACTACCTCCAGAAATACATTATACTACCTCCAGAAATACATTATGTTACCTCCAGAAGTACATTATGTTACCTCCAGAAATACATTATACAACCTCCAGTAATACATTATACTACCTCCAGAAATACATTATACTACCTCCAGAAATACAATATACTACCTCCAGAAATACAATATACTACCTCCAGAAATACATTATACTACCTCCAGTAATACATTGTTACCTCCAGAAATACAATATACTACCTCCAGAAATACAATATACTACCTCCAGAAATACAATATACTGCCTCCAGAACTACATGATGTTACCTCCAGAAATACTGTACATTATATTACCTCCAAAAATACACTGTATGGCTCTCCTGTGGATTTCATTATCAGGGCCTTGGGAAGAGGGCATGACAACAACCTGTATACTGTGTGTTTCTGAACCCAACAAGGTTTGAATACTTTGAATACTGCCATTAACTCACCTACCGGATTTGGTTTACCTATTGAACAAATGTAACACCTCATTGGACTGTGAAGAACATCGCTGGCCTTCTAAAACCATTTCACAAAATGCTGTTATTAAATAAGGCATTTCCGATTAATGGCTGAAAAACAAGATCGCAAAAGGTTAACTGTAGTTTATATGTCTGTTTGATGGATAGAAGTGAGGATGGTCTCAAGTTGAGTTTTGTTTTTGTAGTGTGACACAGTGAAGCAATATGATTGGGGGAAGTTAATTCAGTGACCCTGCCCAGGAAGCTGCTGATCCATATTTTACCTCAATTATTTATTTAACCTTTATTTAACTACGCAAGTCAGTTAAGAACAAATTCTTATTTTCAATGACGGCCTAGGAACAGTGGGTAAACTGCCTTGTTCAGGGGCAGAACGACAGATTTTTACCTTGTCAGCTCAGGGATTTGATCTTGCAACCTTTTGGTTACTAGTCCAACGCTCTAACCACTAGGCTACCTGGACTAGTACCCCCAGAACCAACTGGACCCTATAGAGATGTAACCCCAGAACCAACTGGGCCCTATAGAGATGTAACCCCAGTACCAACTGGGCCCTATAGAGATGTAACCCCAGAACCAACTGGGCCCTATAGAGATGTAACCCCAGAACCAACTGGACCCTATAGAGATGTAACCCCAGTACCAACTGGGCCCTATAGAGATGTAACCCCAGTACCAACTGGGCCCTATAGAGATGTAACCCCAGTACCAACTGGACCCTATAGAGATGTAACCCCAGTACCAACTGGGCCCTATAGAGATGTAACCCCAGAACCAACTGGACCCTATAGAGATGTAACCCTAGAACCAACAGGACCCTATAGAGATGTAACCCCAGAACCAACTAAACCCTATAGAGATGTAACCTCAGAACCAACTGGACCCTATAGAGATGTAACCCCAGAACCAACTGGACCCTATAGAGATGTAACCCCAGAACCAACTGGACCCTATAGAGATGTAAGGACATTTGGAGCCTGGTGTGAACAGGTTCAGTTAGGCCTATATAGATGTAAGGACATTTGGAGCCTGGTGTGAACAGGTTCAGTTCAGCCTTTCAGCACCCACACTGGTGCATTCCCTGCTTGACTTGCTCCCAGATATTTCCCAGGACAGCTGCACAAAGATTTAAACTTTCACACTCACTAACACGCGCATGCCCACACACATGCACGCGTGTGCACACAGACACACACAGGCATGTGCGCACACACACACACACTCACACACAACACAGCCGATGTCCCTCGACTGATGAGGAATTAGGAGGTGCTGGTTGTTTACTCATCTCTGATATATTTAGGTGAGGTATGGATGGATAAAGGTGAGGTATGGATGGATAAAGGTGAGGTATGGGTGGATAAAGGTGAGGTATGGATGGATAAAGGTGAGGTATGGGTGGATAAAGGTGAGGTATGGATGGATAAAGGTGAGGTATGGATGGATAAAGGTGAAGTATGGATGGATAAAGGTGAGGTATGGATGGATAAAGGTGAGGTATGGATGGATAAAGGTGAGGTATGGATGGATAAAGGTGAAGTATGGATGGATAAAGGTGAGGTATGGATGGATAAAGGTGAGGTATGGATGGATAAAGGTGAGGTATGGATGGATAAAGGTGAGGTATGGATGGATAAAGGTGAGGTATGGATGGATAAAGGTGAGGTATGGATGGATAAAGGTGAGGTATGGATGGATAAAGGTGAAGTATGGATGGATAAAGGTGAGGTATGGATGGATAAAGGTGAGATATGGGTGGATAAAGGTGAGATATGGATGGATAAAGGTGAGGTATGGATGGATAAAGGTGAGGTATGGGTGGATAAAGGTGAGATATGGGTGGATAAAGGTGAGGTATGGATGGATAAAGGTGAGGTATGGATGGATAAAGGTGAGATATGGGTGGATAAAGGTTAGCTATGGGTGGATAAAGGTTTGGGGAGGGGGGGTGTAGCACAGGAGCCGCGGTGACGGCACCCACCCTCCCTTCCCTCCCTTTAGTTTTGGGATTTTATTTTTGGGGGGTTATTTTTGGTTATTTGTGTGAGGTGCATCCGGGGTTTGCACCTTTGGGGGGGTACTGTCACGTCCTGACCAGTAATAGGGGTTATTTGTTATTATAGTTTGGTCAGGACGTGGCAGGGGGTGTTTGTTTCATGTGGTTTGGGCTATGTATTTAGGTAGAGGGGTGTTTGGTTTATGTGGTTTGGGGTTTGTTAGTCTATGTTCTATGTTAGTATTTTTCTATGTTCTATCTAGTCTATTGTAGTTCTTTGTTTAGTTTATTGGGGTTGGACCTTCAATTGGAGGCAGCTGGTTATCGTTGCCTCTGATTGAGGGTCCTATATTTGGGAGTTTGTTTTCATGGGGTTCTGTGGGAGATTGTGCTGTGTATAGCTTTGTGCCTCACCGGCCTGTTATTCGTCGTTGTGTTTTCGTATACATGTTTGTTTTGGGTTTTCCTTCTTCACCTAATAAAAAAAAGATGAGTGTACATTTCCCGCTGCGTCTTGGTCTTTACCCTACGACACTCGTGACACTTCTAAATCAAAGAGGAATACGTGAAGCATGAATATGTTAGCTACATCAAGTAGCAAAGAGAGAACCTTCAATGTAGCCAAAGGTTATAGAATCCCCTAGGAAACACTTTGGTTCCTACCCTGTCACAATAACTCCTCCCTGGCATCTCATTCGTTGTCATGTCAAACAACACTGTATTGAAAGTGTCCGCTATTATATTCTAACTATAGAATTAGAATAATCATTATCATTCCAACTGTTGACCCAAGTGTTTTTCTCTAAATCACAAGTCAAATCACAGTTGCAACATTTGGTTAAAAATAAGTCCTAGATTGTTTGCCCATATCGTGCAGCCCTACGGGGCAGTTTAGAAATGATCTCAAATGAGTGCTGGAAATGCAGAAATGTATGAAAATGCAGATTTTTAGGGGGGGGTTGAATTTGAACTGAACAGTATAAAACACACAGAATGGAGAAAGACCCATTGACATCATGTAGAATGTACGTGTTGCCACTCTAGGGTCACACACTACTCATAAAGCAAATGTACAACTTTTATTGTAAAACAATATAAAATACAGTCAAATACCGTCAAAAATGTGAAACTTACCGCGATATATTTTGTCCATATTGCCCAGCCCTAGTTAGGTATGGATGGATAAAGGTGAGGTATGGATGGATAAAGGTGAGGTATGGATGGATAAAGGTGAGGTATGGATGGATAAAGGTGAGGTATGGCTGGATAAAGGTGAGGTATGGATGGATAAAGGTGAGGTATGGATGGATAAAGGTGAGGTATGGATGGATAAAGGTATGGATGGATAAAGGTTAGCTATGGATGGATAACAATTTGTCGCATATGATGCTTCCATTAAGACTTAACGGTTCAACAGGAACCTTCAGGTGCAACCGTATTTCCATCTTGGGTGTCAAACTGGACCTGCTCTCTCTCTGAATCTACTGAGAGATGATTTAATGTGGTCTGGAATAAGTTCTCATTTTAATGCTAAATTCAGGGCCCTCTCTTGCTGTTAGTCTGCCCTCATTCTTCCATCGCCTCCTTATGAACACTCATAAGTGTTCTGGCCGTGGATCGATGTGGCTGATCAGCGATATTCTCTCAGGGTTGCTGCTGGCTAAGTGCTCTGAGTGTTGCTGCTAATTAAAACACGGGCAGTAAAAACCACCACCCCTCTTTCACCTGACAGACACATAGTAGCTGCAGCAACCCTCTCTCTCTCTCCTCTACTCTCTCTCTCTCTCTCTCTCTCTCTCTTCTCTATCTCCTCTCTCCTCTACTCTCTCTCCTCTCTCTCTCTCTCTCTTCTCACTCTCTCTCCTCTCTCTCTCTTTCTCACTCTCTCCTCTCACTCTCTCTCCTCCTCTTCTCACTCTCTCCTCTCTCTCTCTCTCTCACTCACT